>NC_068403.1:2004169-2016669 GCF_023724105.1 Carassius gibelio | reverse complement strand
AAGACACTGATGAGACACAGACACACACACACACACACACACATATTTAGAGAGAGACACACACACACACACACACACCACACACACACACACACAGAGAGGGACATCAAAAAAGTAACAAAACTAATAATCACAAATCCACAAAAGTACAATAACTAAAAAGATTAATATAAAATATAAATAAATTCCAAAAATTATAATACTATATTTTTACAAATATAAATACATATTTTAAAAGATAAAAAACTAAAACTACCTAGAAAAGTATTAATATAATTAAAAATATTATTAAAACTATAATAGAAACTACAGACATATTAAAATAAAAGAAGAAGAAGAAAAGAGACAAATACAACTATACTTTTTTTGTTAGTGATGTAGTCAACTTACAGTTACACACACACACACACATCTTTCTAAAATAAAATGGCATTGTTATAACCAAAACCACAGACTTTTCACATTTTAAGTAAAAAAAAAAAAATCTGTGAGAAAAAAACTGGAGCTCTGTGAGATTTATTAAACATGGCAAGTGTGTAAATTATTTTAATATCTGAAAGCATAACATTTAATAAACAAACATTCTGAATGACTGTGACTCCAGGTCTCAGGAGAATTTATTAAATCCAGATCACATTTGTGCTTGTAGATCTACATGTTAACACACACACACACACACACACACACACACACACACACTCGCTGGATTGAAACGACAGCAGGAGCCGGTGAAATAGAATAGTTTTTAATTGACTCAAATCCCCAGAGTACAGTAAAAGATCAAGACTGTAACTAAACTCTTCCTCCTAAGACAGTATAAAAATACTCTAGGACGGCTAGATGAGTGAACTAACCAGCTAACTAACCTCTCCACCGAATCTCACACACACTGCAGGACACTACATCCTTAAATATTCATAGGTTATGCAAAAACAATCCATATGCTGGATATACCTGGAAAAACCAAACCACCTCATACTGTATATCAGTTTACAGACTCCAGACCACAAGATTACAGATTCACAAGAGAAACGTCTACATCTAGATCAGAGCTTCAACATCACGCCGTCAAACTCCTCATGAGAGAGGAACTCCAGTCTGAAGAGGAGAACCGCACCAAACCAGTCAGGAACACACATGACAGGAGTCACAGTCACACACACTAACTAGAAAGAAAGAAGACATTATTTTGAACATTTTTTTTTCATTGCAACATTATTGTTACTATTAATTAAATGCACATTTATCCTCAACGTTTCATTCTTGCAATGCAAAAACGTCTTGCTATTCTTGTTTCTTTTTTTCTTCAAATATTTGAACATTACTAAATCAAGATATAATTACCAAAAAAGATCAAGTACACTGTTTGAAAAAAACTAAAAAATGTAAAAATTAAGCGACTTTATGCTTAAAACGAAAAAAAAAAAAAAAAAAAACTGCAAGTGGGGTCTGGAAAAATAAAACGCCTTTATTTTTTATTATAATTATTATTATTTTTTTTTTAGTGCTAGATATATTTTCTTGTTTTAAACTATGCATTAATTTTTTTCCCAGAATTTTTTTAAAGTAATTTCTCTTAAGAACTGTGAAGCAAGACAAAAATACGGAGTAAAAAACTCTAGTAATAAATCGACGTAATCTGAAACATTTCCACATCATGCGTACTGTATTTAGTTTTTATTTGCCGAACCTTCCCTTGCACTGTAGTAAAATGAGCGTGTTTCAATAACGAGAATGCAATGAAAATCCCATCTGATGATAATGAGAATCACAAACAAATCAGAAAAGACACATGTCCAGATGATTCACGATAATGAGAGCTGCAGGGAAATGTCCCCATGCAAAAATCCTGTGGTCCGAAAAAACTTTTTCTCCTCATTCAAAATGCAAAATGTCTTATTTCTTTCTCCGGTTTTTAGAGCAAGCTCCTGATGGGTTTAGTGTGACTCAGTAGGTTGCAGATGCAAATAAATGCAGCGCTGCATCTCAAGTGTGCATCAACATATTTGTGTTCAAATCAAATGATATCGATGTTTCTGCTGCATAATCGTTGGAAGGCGGAATAAAGGGCATCGTGATGATAATGACTCTGCGGTGCTGTGTGTGTGTGTGTGTGTGTGTTAGGAGGCCGTGGATGTGTTGGGGCTCCAGCCCATCTGATAGGCTCGTTCCAGCGTGCGCTTACAGTCCTGCATCACTGTACTGAACACAATGTGTGGATACTGAACCACCAGTCTCTCCACCGTCTCCTCGTTCACCTGCAACAACACAAACACACACACATTTGCTTTTCATTTGACTTCCTTTGATGCAATGCACTAATTTTCCCTAAAATGCATCAAAAATGCATGCCATTTGCATTGAAGAAATGATTCATATATTAATGCACGAGGTCTGTGAGAAAGTGTTGAGTTTAGAGCGAGAGGCTGAAGAAACACAGACGCTGCACATGTTGAGTGAGATAATCACCACACACACACACACACACACAGGGATCCAGAGCAAGCATGTGTCGTGTCAAGTGTGTTATTCTCATGCAGACTGAAGGTGAAGATCTCACATGACTTTACACAGAAAACACCATCCGATGCACGCACGGACACTTGAAAAATGATTTCTGCCGTGCTTTCCAGCGCAGATATCTACACATTCATAATCAAGACACTTTCAACATTTCCTTGAGATGCTAAACGACTTCAGATATTACGTTAAGATATTAGGCTTCTCAAGTAAACGGAAGTTTCACTTTAGTAAATTTAAGAGTGTATTGGAAAATGCTGAGAACGAAAACTTGCACACACACACACACACACACACACAAAAATACAAAAACAAAACAGACAAAAAATTTAAATAAACAAACAACTAAAGTTTTTATTTCACGTAACATTCAGGAAATTCAGATACATATTTCAGGCTTCAAATCAGTCTTTTTTTTATTAAGTAACACTTTATAAGACATTTTATATAAAATATTTAATGTAAAAAGTCTGTTAATTTTATTTTCTTTAATGTTCTAGACATTTCTCTTAACGTACAGCTCAAAGCAGAAAAAAATATAAATGCAGGTAAATAAAAAAATATGGAAAATATTAATGCAGTGCATTAGAGTAATTTTTTTATGGATTTTACTTTTTTTTTTATGCACAAATGCATTTAAAATTCCAGTTTACTTCCTGAATATGAATAGAATCAAAGAGGTAACAGATACTAAGTTTTGTTTTCTGAAAAATGCATCAAACGAAAGAGAATTTATATTTAAAACAAGAAGAAAAAACATCTATAAACTAGTTTTCCTTTTCAAATAAGATTTTTTTTTCTTGTTTTAAGCACAAACTCACTTTATTTTGACCAGTTTTTCAGAAAGCAAGACTTTATATCGAAGGTAACTTTGCTACTCAAGTAAATGTCTCTTTATTTGTAATATTTTGGCGTGTACACTACAGTAATATCACATATTTCTCTGTAGCTGATATGATATTTCTCTTTGACTGTAACTTAACGTCGCTGTGAATGCAACTTATTCCGTTTGGAAAGACGAATGTTGACTTCATTAAATGTTGCCGATTATTGCACGTGTGTATTTATGACTCGGTCCAAGAGCACAAATGTACTTTACAGGCTCAAGTTGTTCTGATGACTCCAGCACGCAGACACAAACACACACACATTCCTCGCATCCAAACACAGTATTCTGGTTAAGACTTAAAAAGGTTTCTGGAGTGGGTGAGCTTCGCTGATTTACCGTAACCCTAAACCTGCCTGCAGCACATGTACCGCGGTAAAACACTGTGACACGGCTCATACTTCTCAGAAAACCCTTGTTTTAAAACAAAACCTCAAAAATCTGAGCAAAACACATGTAACACACACACACACACACACACACACACACACACCACCAAACCCGCCTGCAGCTCTAAACAGAAGAGACTAATGCTGACTCACATTATGACAGAAACACCTCACACAAAGATCATTAAAGTAATATAAACTGGATATTTTGGGTGAAATATTGAATTATATAACAGTTAAGCTCAACTCAGTTCAGGTTTAGGAGCATCACACGGTCGTGAAAGACAGTTTGCATGTGCAATCCAATGATTTAAAGACACAGATCAACTAAAATGTCTCTTTTTCTGTGCGACACAAATAGAGATTCGTCAAATGTGACCCTGGAGCACAAGACCAGTCTGAAGTGTACATTTTTCAAAATCGAGATGTATATTCACTTTCCAATGCATTTTCCATCGATGTCTGGTTTGTTATGATTGGACAATATTTGTCTGAGATGCAACTATGTGTAAATCTGGAATCTGAGGGTGCAGAAAAATCTAAATATTGCGGGAAAATCATCTTTAAAGTTGTTCAAATGACGTTCTTAGCCATGCCAAACGCCAAAACACCCTAAAAGCATAATAAAAAGATCATATGCACGAATTACTGTTATGATGCTTTTATGGTCCTTTTTAGGATTTCTTATGTTTCTGAGTCTTTTTTTTATTGAAAAATCTCAAAATACTTGAAACTAGATCACTTCACTTGAAAAGCAACATTGTATCGTTTACTGTATTACGGCTTGTTTTTAATGATTTTTGATGTACTGCATGGCAGATATTTTTCTGCTTTTTGTTTATATTTTAACCTTACTTAAAAACACACATAAGAGACAAGGAAAACAAGTCTTAATATCTTATGTACAGTTATTAACATATTCACATCGATGGTGAAAATCTTTGAAAGAGATGCCAAGATTTCTACAACATCACAATAAATTAATTTCCATCTGTCATATCTACAGAAAAACAATCTGGTTTGTGTTATTTTCTAATTCTAAGGACAACTGTGTTGATGGAAAATAATGGGATACAACAACTCATAAAAATGTCAAATTAAAATAAATAACTTAAAAATAAAACAATCCAAATAAATAAATTAAATAGTCAAATGGAAAAAGGAAATAAATAAATAAAAACATAATAAATAAATGTCAAAACATTATATCATACATTTAAATATTCAAGATACAAAGTATTGCTATTTCAATATCTGCAGAGTTGGTTCTCGAGGAAATTAACATTGTTTCAAGGATTATTTTGATATTTTACATTTACATAGTCATTTAGCAGATGCTTTTAAATGTATGATTTAATGTTTTGACATTTATTTATTATGTTTTTATTTATTTATTTATTTCCTTTTTCCATTTGACTATTTAATTTATTTATTTGGATTGTTTTACAAATAATGACAACATAAGCAATCAAAACCCACAAAAGAATTAATTTTAACAAGAGAAATAAAACAATAAAATAAATCACTTTTACAATATAAAATTTTTTAATAATTTAAAACAAAAATAAGAACTTGCTTAAAATTCTATTAAAAATGTAACATAAAAAAACTGGAAAAAATAACCAATTGATAAAAAAAAAAATAATCATAAAAATGTAACAAATGACACAAAAACATATACTGTGTTCAATATACAATGAAAGCAAGTTCTACTATTTTAAGTAAATTAACAATGTTTCAAGGATTTTTTTTTATATTTGAACTGGAAAACAGGCCAAAAATACTAATTATTATTATTATTAATTTTTTTGCAGTTCACTATGAAACGAACGAGATTCTCCAGACATTCTCCTGAAGTGTTTCATGGAAGAATCCTCATCAAACAGGTTCAGGACGACACAAGAATGAGTAAACGATCACTTTTGACTCAAACTGTTTGTGAAGAGGAAACTCTTCTACTGGAGGCTCTGAGGGACAACGAGGGTTTGTTCAACTGCTCGTACTTCTCTTTGATTACAGAAACAAGCTTTCTCTCGTTCTTCTCTCGCTCCGCGGCGTCACATCAAAGTCTGGTCCAGATCTGGAGGTCTGAGGGGGGCATAATGAACTGATTTGATGATTTGGGCTGCAGTGGATCAATAGCGTTCTTTCAGTCGTCTCTCGTTGAGCCCGAGGCCACGACAGAGCGATCTGTGATGTGTGTCTGCAGCTCACAGCCAAATGAATGGAAATGCCACAAATTCCACTCAGTCGCTAACTTTTAGTGTGGGTTTGAAATGGAAACGCGTCACATGAAAGGGAATCTATATGTCTGTTATAATTGACTTTGGCTTTTAGGAAGCAAATGCAGAGAAGGACGGGTTATCCGTCACATCTACAGCTTCCCAAAGAGATTATACAAACAGAGAATTAGCTGGACGGTAAAGTGATTTAGGCAGAAATTGAATTTGTCATGGGCTTGTGGCTTTATAAACGGCGCTGACCCGAAACACAAGTCACTCTACATCACGATTAGATATCACTAATGACAAAGTCACACTGAAATATACGAGACGACATACATCTGAATCATGAGACATGGAATATAGAAATAGAATAAACATCTATAGTTACAGTGCTTTCTTTTGATGTGTGTCATGTTTTAAAATAAAAAAATAAAACACTTATAAAATTTTTTATTTAATCATAAAATGTTTAAACTAAAATTATTTAAAAATAAAAACAAATCTAAATAAAATATTTAATGAAAATAATAATAAAAATGACAAATTTAAATAAATATTTTAAAAATAAAAATAAAAGACTTAAGCAAACAATATAACGTTAGAAAACTTAAAAAATTTATTTAAAATTCAGATGATTTTGAAATAAAAATAAAACACAATACAATTTGCATAAAATAATTTAAAAAGTTGAATAATAAATGACAAATTAAAATATAAATATAAAATGCTAAATAAAACACACACAAAAAATAAAAAAAATAATATTAAACACAAACACCTTATTTTTTAAATTAAACCAAACAAAATAAAACATTTACTTTAAATTAAATAATTAAAAAAGGGAAATAAAAATGTATTATTAAAAACCAAAACACTTCCTCAAAATGTAAAATAAAATAAAAAATGATAATAAATAGCCATAAATTAAAATAAAATAACAAAAAAAGCTTAAAAATCATAAGAATGTAAAATAATTAAAACAAAATTTTACAGAACTAAAATGCGAATTATTCCGGGCTTCAGCTGAGAAAAGGTTAGAGAATCGGTGATCTAAGAGATGATGCAGACGTGAGGAGTATGAAGGTGAGACGCTGTCTGTTTATCTGGTGACCCCGTGACCCCGCGGAGCATCTGCTACACACTCACCTTGTCACAGCGCATCAGACCCAGGTACCGCAGAGACTTGCTGCTCCTGGCGATCTGAGTGGCTCCCTGATCAGTGATCTCCTTACACCAGCCGGCATCCACCGTCTCAATGGTGCTGCTGTACTGACCGATGGAGATCAGAGCTGGACACAGAGAGAGAGAGAGAGACGCCATCAACAACCACTCAGTCACTCTCTAACACATCAGGACCAACCTTCATTCACCTCTGAACTAACTCCAGTTGGATCTGTTGCCATGACAACTTCAAATAATAAATAAATAAATAAGAAAATGCATTTAAAATACATATTATATACAGTCAAGCAAATTATGAATTATTTGACCAAAACTCTGATAATGTGATATATGTTGAAGGTATCTGAACAAATTTGGGTTTGACTGTATATATATACACGCACACACACACACACACACTCAGAGACATAAACACACACACACTCGCGCACACACACACACACACACACACACACACACACACACACACTCAGACATTAACACACACACACACACGCACACACACACACACACACTTACAGCACATTTAAGTATTTTTGTCTTGTTTTCCAGAATAAATGTTATAAAGTCTTAATTAATATTTACTTAAGAAAAAAATAATGATTTTAAGTCTGAAAAATATTTTCAGAAATGTCCATAAAATTAATAGATAATGTCCATCCGAAAAATTACCTGTATTCACACACACACAAGCACACACAGAGATACACATAGAGAAACCGATTATACTGGGGCACCAACTAGCGTTCGCATATCATCGCAGCACATCGAGCCTCAAGTATCATCTCAACGCAAAACATATAGCAGCTAGCGTGGACTTTACACTTTATGTTGAACTATATATTCTTTTGTTGGTGCAACAGTTTATGTTGAGCTCGTTATTGTTTTGGCCAAGGTTATTGAGAGTTGGACTTAGTATGTTATGGCCTCTGAAGCTACAGAGAGATGTTTTCTAATAGTCAGTGTTTCCAATGTTCTGAATGTAATTGACAGTATTGTGTTTTACTTAAAAAACACTTTACAGAAGGTTCCAGCACCTATAAGTTTCCTGAATTTCTGAAATGTACTATTTCTAAATTGTTTCTAAATATGCTATTGCTACACTTCATGGCAAAAATTGCACTGGTCTGCTAGACTTGGTTGAACACAAATAAACAATATTTTTTTGCTTAAGCTTATGTATTCAGTCATTATTCAATGGTATACTATAAATCCATGTGAAAAAAATTACTTCTCACTGTTCTCAGGTCAAATATTTATCTGCGATTAAAATGCGATTAATTTCGATTAATTAATTACAAAGCCTCTTATTAATTCGATTAATTTTTTTAATCGAGTCCCGGCCCTAAAAATACTATTATATATATTGAATATTTTCTTTGCATTAGTCTGAAGAGACAAAATTGAGGCTGGTTTTGCCCGTAGTGTATTGCTTCAATGCTGTGTCTGTATTTACTTCCGATCACGTTCACTTTTCATAATTAAGGAGCGTCTGGAGTCACGTGAGGTCAGCCAGAGGTCAAACTCCTGCTCTGATCACATTACTGTCCTCCTGTTCAGATGCAGGATTCAATTAGACCTCGAGCGCAGCGCTTTATCAATACACTAACAACATCAGCAGCAGAAGCAGCCTCCAGCACACGCTTCTGAAGGATTCCAGAGAGCTACATTCTACTTACACTGGTTTCTGAGTTATCCATAAAATTAGAAGAAGGAAACTCTAAAAACTTAAGCGAAAATGTCCCATCAGAAAATTACCAGCATTTATATTTGATTTGATTTATTTATTTATTTTTAAAGTGTACTTATATTTTTCCTTGTTTTTCTTTACAAATACATACATACAAATGTTAACAATTACTTTAGATTTTTTTTTTTAAGTCTGAAAAATATATACAAATTTTCTGAAGTTTTCTGAAATGTCCATAAAATTAATCCCAAATATCACCGGTTATGTTTTTCAATGTTGTTTTTTACAGCATATTTAAATATTTTTGTCTTGTTTTCCAGAATAAATGTAAAAAAATCTTAAATTAACATTTACTTTAGAAGGGAAAATTAATGATTTTAAGTCTGAAAAATATATCACAATTTCCTGTTATTTTCATAATTGTCCATAAATTAATATACAATGTCCATCCCCCAAAAAATATATTTTTATTATGTTTGATTTTGTCTTTTTTCACAGCACATTTAAATATTTTTATATTGTTCTCCAGAATAAATGGTGTACATGTTCTTAAATTAACATTTACTTATTACTGACTGTATCAAATTACCCTGAAAGATGTATTAAAATCAAGAGAGTTCATGCTTGAAACTAGAACAAATCCCTGACGGTGGAGTAAGAAAAAGTAGTTTTCTTTTAGTTCATTAGCAGATAATTGTTCTTGTTTAAAGCATAAACTCACTTAATTCTGAACAACACCTAATATCTTCAGTCATTTTGCGTCTCCAGTAAATGCATCTTGATTTAAGGATGTGTAGATATTTGTACTGGAAAACAAGACTAAGATACTGAGGAAGAAGATCATTTTGTTTTCGCTACATATCAACACAAACCCCAGGAACACAGAAGAGCTTGCGTCTGCTCCCATTACGCTTTTGCTTTAAATGGATTAACCCTCGTAATCCTGCTCGTGTTTGATGGATGAATGCATCCTCTCTCACAGGATCTCATGAATGAATTGGACGTGGATGTGCATATATTGATCAAGAGCCGATGATGATGTTTCCTGAGTTAAATAATCATCATTCAGCCTGATGCATGAAAAACGCAACAAACTAATACATATACTGGCCTGATTTAAAGAGATATTTCAGTTAAAATCTGTTCTGTCATCATTTGTTCAGAGATGCACGGAGAGACAACAGCAATGCTGTGTTTGATTTGAGCTCTTTTCATTCATAAAGTTAACATTCATTCACTTCACACTCTGACTTTAGAGGTCTGTGTATAATATTGCACTGATCCCGACTCAACTGTTATCTAGCAAACTCCAGACTGTGCCAGCTTCAGCCGAGTATTCAGGTAGAATTATTCCTTGTCTGTTATTTGTTTTTGAAGCCGTTATCCATGCCATTCTGACTTCGGACACACCCCTAATTATTACATTAAATATTTTAATTTTACATGCAACAAAGATAAGGTCTTAGAAAGTAACAGCTACACGCAATATTGTAATCCTAAAATTCACGTCGTACTTGCAAACTCAGTGGATGCTTTATGGTTAATGCATGCTCGAGTCGTCGATTGTTTCCAACAGCGCCAACTAGTGGATGACGTAATCGATCACTCGACTAGTCTATGCAAGCCATAATATATATATATATATCATCAATTTGTTTACGGTCACTTTTGATCAATTTAATGCATCTTTGATTAATAACAGTATTAATTAATTTTTTTAATCTTACTAGCCCCAAAGTTTTGAATGGCAATGCATCACAGTTTCCACAGAAATATTGAGCAGCACAACTGTGTTCAACATTGATAATAACCAGAAATGTTTCTTGAGCAGTAAATCATCATATTTTCATGATTTCTGAAGATCATGTGACACTGAAGACTGGAGGAATGATGCTGAAAATACAGCAGAGCATCACAGAAATAAATTACACTTTAACACAGATTCACACAGAAAACAGCTGTTTGAAATCATAATAATATTTCACATTTTTCCTGTATTTTTGATCAGATAAATGCAGCTGTGCTTTACTTATCCTTCTTTTTACATGACCTATTTATATATTTGTACTTTATATTTTATTATCTGTGTTTAATGTTCTACTGTTAGTGTTATCTGTATGCACCAAGGGATTGATTTAGGAGAGTAACTCACATAAAAGATGTATATGTGCCAACAATTACAGAAAAACACTTGATCAGCTAAAAGTGTCTGAATCATTTTACTGGAAGTCCACTGTATGAAGAATATGTGGTGCACCCATTAGCAAAAAAAATAATATCTGGTGTCTAAATAATTTCTGGTTTAACATTGTTATTAAAATAAAATTCCATAAGACATTTTTGATTAAAAAATAATACCCTTTGCATGGTTTTCTAGACTGAATTAAACTGTTTATGTGGTCAGGGGTGTGATGACGTCTGTCCCACGGCTCTTATTGAGCTCCACTGCACAGACGTCTCATGAAGAACGGCTCTCAGGGGTCACGGGGTCACGAGGCCACGCCTCCCAGCTGTTCAGGTCTGTCCTCAAAGCACAGCTCCCGACAGGAGCAGATCAGAGCCGCAGGAGGCTTTCACTCCAGTTTACTCAACCTCCACACTCTGTGGTACTCACCACACACACACACACACACACACACACACACACACATCACAACAAGAGAGATTCTACTCTTGCAGGAGCAGGTTGAGAGCAGCTCGTGGAAACACTGATAAAGTGATGAAGCTTGACCTTTAGAGAGACAAAACTCAAACAAACCGCTCACTAAACAAGCACAGCGTTCACAGCGCAGTCGACAGATAAGAGTTTCCTGTGGGAATATCCATCGCTGATAGAGAAACTGTGTCAGAGACACAACAACAGTGAGAGAAACGCACACACACACGCTGATCACACACACACACACACACACATTTTTTGTCCACGTAGGTTACGGGAAACGGCTCTAATTCTGCTTTTCCATAAGCGCCACCTGCTGTCAGCGAGTGGATTTACAGAGACTTATATTTATATTCATTTATATTCAGTCTGTGTGCAGCTTCTGTCTGGCCAAAAACTGACTCAATTTGCATGCCCTGCTGTACATTTTGGAAAATATTAGGAAAATGAGTGCATAAATATATAGTATAAATAATATTATATATCATATATAAAAATGTATGATTAAATATACAAATCATATGATCAAATCATGCAATATATTGTTTCAAACAAGTGTGGAAATAAGTTAAATTTGGACACTGTATGCTCAAAGAAGAGTTCAGCTGAGCTACTGATGAATCAAATAACAGAAGATGAAAAATTAGAAAGATGCATGAGAAAACATCCTCAGACTCTTCATCTGAAGATCAAACAGACTCCAGCTGATGAGAATGTCAGTCATGAGCTCAACATTCATCTTAAATATGCATATGACTGGATAAATACACTCAAAGATGATTATAACAAATCTGACTCGTCTCACACTGATATTCTGGGAGATGACTGAAGCCGCTCAACGGTCAGTTCTTACAGACTAGATAATCATTTTCTTAAATTGCTGCCGGAGATCAATCTGCTCCCATGATGAGGTTGAAAACGCATAATTAAACGTATAATTCCCAGCCAG
>NC_068403.1:1944169-1996669 GCF_023724105.1 Carassius gibelio | reverse complement strand
TGAATTAGAAGCAATAGAAGAACACTAAAGGTTATGGAAAAAGCCTGAAGCAGATTATGAAAAATAATATCTGATATCTGTCCAGTTCAGTTCAGGATTAATATATATATATATTTTTTTTTATCTCACAGACATACTTTTTAGTCGTAGTACAACCAAATGAAGCTTTAATGCACACTTATGTTTGTATTTATATTATTTTTTTCCCCACAGAGGATGATGGTAAATGTAGTTTATTGCCTTTTTTTAATCACTATGCTTCATCAACAGAACACAAAACGTGTACAAAAATAAATCATACAAACAACATCCACAATTAAAACTTAAAAAAATTATTTGACATTTACTCAAAGTGTGTGTGTTGTGTGTATATTGTGTGTCTCTGTGTGTCGTGTGTCTGTCTCTATGTGTGTGTGTGTGTGTGTGTGTGTGTGTGTGTATGTTGTGTGTCTCTCTGTGTGTGTGTGTGTGTATGTTGTGTGTCACTGTGTGTGTGTCTATCTATGTGTGTGTGTGTTTAATGCACTTAAACCGCCGTCCCAGAGCTAATCTGAGTAACTAAAGCCTCTGTAGTCAATTATTGAACACGCACACACACACACACACACACACACACACACAGAGAGAGAGAGAGAGGGAGTGAGAGAGACACACACACACACACACACACACACACAGAGAGAGAGAGAAAGGGAGAGAGAGACACACACACACACACACACACACAGAGAGAGAGAGAGAGAGAGAGGGAGAGAGAGACACACACACACACACACACACACACACAGAGAGAGAGAGAAAGGGAGAGAAAGACACACACACACACACACACACACAGAGAGAGAGAGAGAGAGAGAGAGAGAGAGAGACACACACACACACACACACACACACCAATGAAGAAACATTGGCTAGAGTGAAACACACACACTTTAGTCCTCATACAGTATGGTGCTCTGCTGCATGTCTCTGTCTCGTCCTGCAGGGATCTGATCAGGGATCAGTGGTGACGCTCAGAGCTAAAAGCTCCACAGGAAACAGTCATCGATTTAAGACGACTGTCCTGATGTGTGCTGGGTTACTGCACTCCAGCACAGGCACCATAAATTTACAACTCATTACATTAATGGAGTCCATTCAGAGAGAGAGAGAGAGAGAGAGCCGAGACCTGCTACAATATATCCATCTACCTGCATAGCAACCACCCACAACACCTTGGCAGCATCCTAGCAACCATAAAGCAACCATAAAAGCATAAAGATATGAAAGTATCTATCCTATCCAAATTAAAGTATTCTTATCATTATAAATGATCAGAAGGTATGTGTGACAAAGAGTTCTAAAAAAATGGCTTTTTATAAGAATAAAAAAAAAGTGTTCCCATGGCTCAGTTTACCCCGGGTTTGGGGTAAGTTGACCCGAGTCAAGTCAGTGGGTAAGATGCACCATCTGACTGAATCTGATTCAAACCCATGTGAAATAAATAATAATTTAAAAACTAATTCAATAATCTCCTTTTACAGACAGTCATATTCTATTTTCTTAAAGTTAAATTTAACTACATAAAACCAACCAAATTAAGTTTAAATTTCAATATTTTTAATCGTTTGCATTTCCGAAACAATATGTCAAACACCAAAGTTGTAGCCTTCCTAAAAACAGACTAAACAGAGTTTGTTAGACATTAGTGACTACAGGTGGAAATATATTTTTAGTAATTTATTTTTATATGTTTTTATAGCAACTCTGACAGAACTTAAACTGATAGTAATCAAAAGAGCCCACAGACATGTTATTGTTGACAGGATACCACATACGTTAAGGCAAAGGCAAAAAAACATCATGATATTATCTGTTAGAAACGCTATCAAAACAGTAGTATATAACACCATCGATCTTTAGATCTCTAGAGCAAGTATGTTACGTCTATGCTATTTCATATTACATTTTCACAAAGTCATGCCAACAACATTCAGTGGTTGTTAATGAAAACTATAACAGTAATAGGCCTATATGCATTGCCGAATAATAATAATAATAAATCAAAACTGATACAATTATATACCCCTAACCGAAAGTAATGGTGCATTATGATATCATTTAACAATGCTCATTCCTCCAAAACAGAAAAAACATCTTTCACAAACATCTACATATCTGTTTCTTTTAAAGTGTTTAGTGTATATAATGAGTGGGGGTTATTATAGCATAATTCCCACCCAGACCTCACTAGTTTTCAAACCCTGTCTACGACCGTGATGCCTTCCATTCCTCTCATGTGTTTCTTCTTTTCACAGTCTGGCAGAAATGATGCATGGTTCCAAAATACACGGTCACATGACACTTAAACTGTACAGTTGCCAAGATGCAGGGGGTGGCTCAACTTACCCACTGGCACAACTTACCCCACTCTCCCCTACTTCCATTGAAGATGAAGGCAGAATTCGTAATAACAAAAACCCACCCTCCTTGTGCCACTTTTTTGGGTTTGGGCCACTGCCCCTCAAAATGTTTGTGAACCGCCCTGCTAGCAACCATACAGCAATCATATAGCAACCTTCTAACAACAACTGCACAACACCCCAGTAGCTATTTTGTAATGTACAAACTAACCTGAACATTATAGCTACTGTCTAGCAACCGTTCAGAACACTTAGTAGCCACCAAGCAACTGAATAGTACCTACATTGCAACCCTTTAAAGGGGTCATATGATGCAATTTCAAGTATTCCTTTCTCTTTGGGGGGTAACAATCTCTTGGTGAATAAAGAAGTCTGTAAAGTTGCAAAGACTAAAAACTCAAATCCAAAGAGATATTCTTTATCAAATTTAAGACTCTGTCACGTCCTCTTAAAATGCCTCGTTTAAACACGCCCCCACATGTCTACATCACGGTGTGGAAATTTTTGTGTTATGCCACAACTGTCCCCTTTCAACTTGAACTGATGGTTAAACTAAGGACATTATTAACTGTCTTCACATTTATTTTGAAAGAAGAAGCTCGCGATTATGGAAATGGGCGTTACATTTCCGGCGAGTGCTTGCAGTGTTGTACAGTACAGCATTTGAAAAATAATGTTTTTTTTTGAACATTAAAGCATGTCAACATATTCTTTCACACCAAATACACAAAATAATGATCTTTAAAAAAGGATTATATGACCCCCTCTAACTCTAATCGGTAACGATGACATATGGTTAGTAATGATAAATAACCACTGCTGCTTTTGCACAGCTGTAAGCACAGATAGTTTAACCATTTCTCACAAAAAAAACTCAAAGCTGTTGAGAATGAATCACTTCTCTGGCCATAAATGTCTAAATTGGTTCTAAAACAGTTCTGATAAAATATCAGGTTTCAAAGAAACCATAAAAAAGATTCACAGATCCAAATACAATCAGCTTTTTCATCTTCATCGCAATCTTACACATTACATACAGTATCTTACAATCTAAAGGCTATTTAAGGGCTGCATTCATTCATTACTCTGACAAAATAACAAATATTACCACTGAAGTCCAGCGACAGCCACACCCTGATAGAAAACAAGAGATGGAGAAAGAGACAGAGAGATGGAGGGAGGTAGAGAGCAAGCCTGCCCCCTTGTGAGGGACACTGACCCAATCAAATAGCACTGGCACAACAACAGATCATGAGACTGAAACAATCTGACAAGTACATCATATTCATGATGGACGTTCACACTGATATACAAACTAAAGACAACTTAACATATGTCTAAGAAAGTAGAATTAAACTGGACAGGAAGAAAACACCTGGAAACCACTCAGAATACAAGTCTCAGTTACAGCACAGTGCACATAGCAAAGAAATTAGACCATAACAAATAGAATAGAATAGAATAGAAAAGAACTGGAATAGAACAGAACAGGAAAGATCTAGTATTAATTGGTCAAGGTTTTATTCACTTGAAGGAAAGCCAGCTTCTGGAGGGCATATATGTTAGATCTAGCGAGTTTAGGTATATTGGTGCAGCGCCAGTGGTTGTCTAGTAGGCCAGTATCAGTACTTTAAATTTGATGCAAGAGGCCATTAATGAAGAGCGGTATGAAGTGAGCTTTCTTCGGCTCGTGGAAGACCACTCTGATCACTCTCTCTAATTCTGGATCTATTGCAAAGGCTTGATTGAACATGCAGGAAGGTCCGCCAAGAGAGCATTACAATAGTCCAATCTGGAAAGAACAAGAGCTTGGACTAGGAGTTGTGCGGTCTGCTCTGACAGGAAGGATCTTATCTTCCTAATGTTGTGTAAGGCAAATCTGCAGGACCGGGTCGTTGTAGCGATATGGTCTGTAAAGCTTAAATGATCATTCATCACAACTCCAAGGTTCCTGTCTGTCCTGGAACGAGTTAAGGTTGACAAACCTAGCTGTATAGAGAGGTTGTGATGAACTGCTGGGTTGGTTGAGACCACAAAGAGTTCTGTCTTAGCCAGGTTGAGTTAAAGGTGACGATCCTTCATCCAAAGCCAAACAGCTCCCATCGGTTCAGCTGGTTGGAATAAGAAGTAGAGCTGAGTGTCATCAGCATTGTAATGATAAGGAAAAGCCATGCTTCTGAATGTTCTAAAGATGACATATAGATGGAGAAAAGAAGCGGTCCAAGCACTGAGCCTTGAGGAACCCCAGTAGCAAGTAGTTGTGACCTCAGAGATGTCCAGAAAAAAAACACTAGTTTTATTAAGAAATGATCAAACTTTCTGATTAACTCATGACTTCTTCATCAAGCTTTCGTTTAAAACGCTCTTCAAACCTAACCTGAACTGACAGCGAGATCTACACTGGACGAACGTGTCCTGAATCTCGGCAAACATCACAAACATGAACGCTCTGGAAATGAAAGGCTTTAATCCTAACGTCAGCTCTGTTTCCCACGCAGGATACGTGTCTTTATGATAAAAGCAAATATAATATACCAGGGGGATTCAGCGTATGAAAGAGGAATTCATCTGATTTGTGATATTTAAAAAAAGAACACGATTCTCCATCCAAATCAATTCACAGTAATATAATAAAACAGAAAGTGGAGCTGAAGGGAAACACAAGCACACAGAGAGGAATAATGGAAGGAGGTTAATGAAACACCGGAGCAGGAGATGCAGAATTCGACAGATGGGAGTGCGCCGATGAGAAGGTCACGGCTAATTTGAGGAAGACCTTCTGTTTCTGTTACACACCGACCTGCTGGATATACTGACACTAATGATCCCATTTGCCATGAAAAATGAACTTGGTCAGAGGGGAAGGAAAAAAAACATGTGGTCATGAAACGTCTTGTGTCTGACCTCCACACAAATCAATCAATCAGTCACTAAAACAGTGTGCATGTGTTTATCTGCTGTCTTGCAGTCAAAATAACTCTGAATGCTGGCATGCAGCTAAATAAACAAACAATTATTTATATTTCTCTTTTTCTGTAGAAAATTATTTGCTACACTGGTTTTCCGCACTTTTTTTAAAGATAGAAAATAAGCTTTTTATGGGTTTAAGAAAAAAAAAACTTTGCATAAAATGTCTCATTTTAATACAAAATTACAAGACTGAGTTATATAAAGTTTTGTAAAATCAACTACAATTTAGATTTTTTTTTTTTTTCATGAAAATAGCTTTGAATGCTGACATGGATAGATTACAATAAATTATTTATCTTTGTTTCTTATTTTTATAGCACTATATTACTGTACAAACAGTTTTTAATGAAGTGATTTCTGTAATATTAATTCAAATTTGAAAAACTTTTTATGGGGTAAAAAACTTCATATGATATGTTTAATGTCTCATTTTTAAAATAGTTTAGACTTATTTAAATAGTGCTGTAAACAAATCTAAATGAATAAACAAAACAAAACAAAAAATTGGCCATGAAAATCGCTTTGAAAGCTGGAATTGTGATACTGTAAAAGAAACAAAAAATGAGTATTAACATTTTTCAGTTTATTTATTTATTTATTTATTGTCAACTAATTTCTAATGAAGAATAACTTCCATCATTTTCATTCAAATAAAAAAAAAAGTAACTACCTTACTAACTATTAATAAGTGTATTGAGGGAAAACTCTTAATTAATAGTGAAAATGTGTTCCCTAATCTAAAGTGTTACCCAGATGTGTCATGTTTTAATGCCTAATGTGAATAAACATTCTAAGACTGATGTATAATTAGCGCAATAAAAACAAAAACATAAATTCAATAATTGATTTAAGATTTCTACCCTGTGGTTTTTCCAGCATGAGCTCAACTCATGTTTCTCAACATTCAGAACAATGAACACAAGCAGCTCTGATTAAACAGAGAAATTAAACTGCACTAAACGTTGCTTTCAGCCAGTATTCATCAGCAGAGTACATAAAGAAAGAGGGAGCACATCACTTACAATCCCTTAAAAGCTGCTGACGAACTTCACTGCGAGATGAAGCTCTCAAAACAATAAAAACAGTCTTTCATTTCAAATATTAAGAGCAATTAGTGCCGAGGAGAGGAAGAGCGTGTGTTTAAGGGCAGATGAAGGAAGGATGGTGCTAATGTAGAGATAAACACACACAGACAAGCAGTAAAACTCATTAGGAAGAGCTGAAGGTGATGATGCACCAGCTTTAACATCAAAAACACCTTTAAAAGTCTGCTTTCCTGTAGTTTGGGAGCCTAGAGCATCATGGGAAGTGTTTAAACTGGAGCTCTTTCCGTGTTGCATCAGTCAACACAAAAGTAAGCGCTTCGGTTCTGCATCCATGCAAACATTCGCTGAGTTTTCTATTCCTGGCAGCCGAAAACAAGAGCGTCAGGCTGCGAAAGCCCATTAACACATAAATCAGCAGCATGTAGGTGCTTTACACACCATTACACAAACCACAAAACACCCGCTGACTTTTGCTTAGGTAAATATTTTAGTGTTTAATTCATGCAGCAGAACTGAAGGAAGTCTGTGACACTGTTCATCAAACACACTTATGAATTGTGTTAGTTGCCTCATCTACAACTGAATATCTCAATATATTTTCAATATATTTTAATTCAATAAAAAATATTCACTTCATTTGATATATCCTGATACGAAAATACCTGCACACACAAATACTTTTTATTTTTGTTAATCTTTATCATTCAAAGACATGTTATTTACAATTAATATTTAAGGTAATATTATAATATTATACATAATTTTTTATCAATTTGATAATTGTCATTTATATTCATATAAATGCCTTAAATATCAATACATTTTTTTATAAATATTAAAATATTTTAGGTAATTAATATTTTATATTATTTACATTTCAATGAAAATAATGAAACACTTTTTTAAAATTAAAATAAACGACTTGCTAGTGGGCAAATTGTTCAATAAACAGAGATTTTTAGTTTACAGTTAAATTTTCTCCATTTGTAAAGCCAACCTCTGAATTTTGGAAAAACACCCAGAAAGCATTGTTTGAAACTTTTGAAAAACATTCAATGCAAGAAAGCGCCACAATGTTCCTTGAATTTAATTAAATTGGCCGCACTTCTGATTCCTGTTGGTTTTCTCCCTCCATCAGGGATTTCCCGCTCCACCAATGCATTTACATTCAATTACAGAATAAAAAAAGATCAAGAGAACACAATGACTACAACAGCATTGTAAATTGTTTCCTGGGTTCGCAATGAAAATCCTAATTAGTCCACGTGGGGAAACAGAAATCTTAAAAAACTGCTGGAGGGAATAATGGGTTAATATTTCACGAGCGGTAGTTTAATGAACAAAATTTCCAGAGCAGGGATGTGTGATGCTCAGAACATACTTTTATTATGCATCTGGATATCAATTTGTGGCAACAGGATGCAGGAATTTGAAGACAAGGAATTAAAATCAAAATGAATTTAAATTAAACGAAAATCATAAAACTGCAATTTTTACAGTAACATTTTTTTTTAAGTTTGTTAAGAAATTGTGAATGTTTTGGGGGAAAAATGTAACCTTGGAATTGGAAAGAAATGGTTTACTTTTAAAGAATGAAAATAGCTTTGGATGTTGGCATTGTACTAAAAAACTAATTACAATAACATTTGAACGTATCATTTCCTCTATATTTCACAACACTATTTTACAGTATCCAATTAAATTTGACTGCATTACGTTTTATTCAATTTGGAAAATAAACTTTTTTTATGTTGTTAATAAATGTAAAAAAAAATTTTTTTTGCCAAACGTAATGATTCAGATTGTTTTAAAAAAAAAAAAAAAAAAAAAAAACACTTGGTTGGTTAGATGGATGGATGAGCACATTATTTAAGGTCCTCAGATTGACTAAAACATAAGCAAACATAAAACATGAGTTATCTGAAGACAAACCTGTTGGTATATGATAAATCTGTCTCTCTCTAACATGAATCCTGTCTGTTCTTTACATCATGACTACTGCAGACACACAAGAGCAGCGGCCGATGACACAAAGCTCAACTGTTGACATCAATTAGCTGCACAGCAGAAACATCTCAATAACCTGCATTTAATTAACACCAGCCAATTAGAGCGTCATGTTTCAGAGTAAACGCCGATCTGTCTTCCTGTCATCACAGTTAATGAGTTCAGACGTCACAAACCACCTCCCAAAGTTAACGCTCACTCACTCGATCGGTTTCTACATCACATCCAGAATTTCCTGAAAGATACAGTATCATGCAACATATTCCCATGCAAGACCTTACTTATAATCATATATAAATCACTGCCACTAATTAAGTATTCATTCCTCTGGCTTATTAAACTGTTCCCTTGTTTTAGTAAATTGTGGCCACTGGTTGGATGCAGGGTTGCCAAGTCCATGTTTTTCCCACAGAATTTATCTACTTTTAATTTGTTGTTGTCGTTTGATTTTTCTTCCCCCTGTGGGTTAAAGATTTGAAATATTGCATAAATAATATTTGACTGAAATCATTGGATTTAAATATTTAGCATTCTACCTATGATAAAACTGCAGTATCGTCCCTCCAGAAAAACGTGATTATGCGATCGCGTGATTTAATGCATAATCAGCCAAAGGCCGCATATTTATGCGGGGTCGCATTTTTTCAAATACGCCGCTCTTTTGCCGCATAAATTGACGATTTCAGAAAGCAAAATATGCAGGGCTAGCATGATTTCATAATCCCTGTATTTTCGTTGCAAAAAACTCACATATATATTAGCAGAAAGTTTAAAAATGTTGCGTTCACTTCACACAAGTAAAGCGCCATTTTCCCCTATTGCCATGGGAACCTTATGAAGTGACGTAATTACGTGACGTGAACATCATCTGCAAACCCCGCGGTGAAAAAAAAAAAAAATGAAATAACCAAACTTGAAGCACGCAAATCATTCTTATTTGCCAACAAAAATAAGCGTAAAAGAACGCGCGAAGCAGTTTCCCGATTTGTTACACGACAGTGGAGTCAAATTATATTGCGAGAACTTGTGAAAACCGCGGTTTGATGAAATAGAGAAAAAAAGGTGATTCCCCCAACACCCCCTTCACCCCCTAACACTGTTGTAGCTTCATTCAGAAGTTTATGCAACTTTACAGTTGTAACATTGCACTTTTTTGTTACAGAACAGTACCAAAAACGTGCAGTTGTAATTATATTAGTAGTATGTAACATAATTTACGTTGCAGTAAGAGATTGCAACTTAAATATTCTCTGATTTAGTATGCTCGTTTATCATAGGAAGTAATAAGAAATTACTCTTTACATTAAGGTAGTAGCCTAGTGAGAAAAGGTGTTGGGGGAATCACCTTTTTTCTCTTTTTCATTAAACCATAGTTTTTGCAAGTTCACGCAATTTCATCGCAAAAAATTGCAAAAATATCCCGCATATTCCATCGCATTTTGTAAGAAAACGTGCCGCATAATCAAGGATTTTTGCCCACAACAATCACCAAAAAAAAACTTGTTTTTCTGGAGGGACTGCAGTATGTGTTATGTTTTGTGAAGCCTTTCAGCGGTGTTTATAATCAACCTGCATAACAGTGACTCTAAAATATGGATTTTAGCTATTAAACTGACTTATTTTGAATTTGAGTATGATTATTGTGCTACTTTGGGCTGTTTTGGACTGGCATGGGTTAGACCTGGCAACCCTGGCTGTATGGAACAGAGCAGACTCTTTTAGTGTAGTTTATTGTGTGTGTGTGTGTGTGTGTGTGTGTGTGTGTGTGTGTGTGTGTGAGTGAGAGACAGGTAGTGTGAGGATGAGGTTTCTGAAGCTCAGTAGCATCACGTGTTCCCCAGAAGAGCCGGTGTAATTGAAGGCCCGTCACTGTGGGCCGGAGGAGGAGGGTCTGAGCTGAACTTTAATTGGTTGGGAACATCTCTTCCCTTCGCCTGACAGCATCAGGATGGATTCAGATCCCACGCTCACAGTGTCTTTAAACTGGAGCTTCACTGCTGACGAACCTTTCTTACAAACTGGAACTAAATAAGGATCCAGATCAGATCAATAACACACGCTAAACACTATATCTGAACACGACTGACCCGTCAGCACTTCATAATGCTATCATTATAAACAGATCAGCGCTTCAGTTACCTGTTACTTCAGTCTGGACTTTATGTTTTATCCACATCCATGTCGGCTGAATATTTTAATCTAAATGTCACTTCAGACGCAGCTTCTGTGTTTCCTCTGCAATGCAACGATTAATTTTGTTGATACTGATTTAATTTGTTAATAATGTCTTTTCTTTCTAATATACTGATTAAATATAAGAATTTCACTCAAAACAAAAGAAGATTTTCTCAATATTTAGATTTTTTTGCTCCCTCAGATTCCAGATTTTCAAATACTGTCCTCCTAACAAATCAGACATCAAAATTTGCTTAATTTGGATAGATTTATATTTTCTTTCAGAAAACAAGACAATATCTTTAGTTGTTTTGAATCTGAAATGAATGTTTCTTGATTCAAGAGTGTTTAGCTAGACATTTTTTTTGAGCTCATTCTGTACTACAACTGTAAAGTAACCTAAAAGTCAAGCAAGCTTAAATTCATTTACAAAAAAATAAAAATAAATAAATAAATAATGATAGTAATTAAAAAAAAATCCAAATTACTTGTTAAAATAAAAATAAATGGAAATTATTTAAATGACTAAAAACATAGTTCCTATGAAACAATGAAATACAACATGCATAAAAAAATTAAATATTAACAACAATAAAATAAAAATTTTAATAATTTACAAAACGTAATTTAGTCATTCCTGTCAAATAAATAAATAATAATAAAACAATTTTGTAATTAATTGATTTATAATAAAATGTTATTTAACCAATTTGTTACATTATTTGTACATTTTAAATATTTTAATAATATAGTTTAAATAATATAATTTAGTCATTCACATAGATAATTGTGCCAAAACAATCAGAAAAAATAAAACAATAATAATAATAATAATATATATATATTCATCAGATTTATCAGGTTCTCTTTTTTATCTCTTTTTGATGGACAAAAGCTTACAATGTTTAACATGGCTCAATAACACTGATATCTAGTGATGCAAATTACACAAGGAACTAATTTGAACAATCTGAATGTCTTCTGAATAAATCTCTGCCTTTTCAAACTCAACATCTGTATTTCCAAAGAATCAATATTTCATGTTCAATTTTCCTAAGAGAATGTCAGGAGATAATAGGGCCGCTGTGAGAGCAGATAATGGGGGTCATTTCTCTCGCTGAGGGCTTCTGGGTAAATTGTCTCTTCAGACTGAGACGTCTGAGGGTGAAAGCGCTCTATTGTTCTCTTCTACAACACTTCAGCAGAACTTCAGACGAATGACCGGTGCTTCTCTGCACACACATCACACACACCTCAATGTTAAAACATATAATAATATTCTAGGGATTGTGTGCTTCTCACTTTTATAGCAACAGTCTGAACAGGAGCCTTTTCTATTCTAACATGACAATTCCTCTGTGTGTAAGACAAGGTTCAACAAGTCAACTTTATTTATAAAGCACTTTTAACAATACAGACTGATTCAGTCAGTGTGGAAGGTAAAATAATACATCAGTCAAACAAAGCAAAGTGACAAGCTTGATGTGTTGCCATGGAAATAGGAATGTGATACATTGTATCTATATCGCTGCTTTCAGAGCAGTTCTTAATAACAACAAGAACAGGAAGGTATGGAAACATGGAAATTCTTTTATGGAATTTTGCTATTGTTATCATCCAAACTGAAAACTGTTTTTATACCAAAAAAGTGCATCTAAATAGTGCACTATACAGGCAATTATAGTATAAACCTGAACTAATAATGACATCTGCAGCTATAAAATAAATGATTTAATTATTTAATAAACAATAAGTTAATAAATCATGAACAGATTGAATAATGAAATATCCTGCAGCATGTACCTATATCAATGTTTGTTAAATAATATAATACAATAAAATAAATAATAAATGAATATACTAATCTATTAGTGAATTAATCAGCAGAACATACCTTTGTTTGTAATCATGTGTTAAAATATTACATACATATATACACACACACACACTAACTGGTTTAATTTCAAATATAAATAATACATTAAAAAAAATCAATCAATCTGCATGTTCATATGTTTTTACATAATATAATTAGAAGAAAAAAATATATTTATTAATTTTAAATAGTTAAGTATGACTAGAATAATATTTGAAAATAAGTAATTATTTAATAAATAAACACACCTGAAGCACATAGCTATGTTTGTTACAAATGATAAGATACTTTTTTTTATTAATTTAAATAATTACTTATTATTTACTTATTTAAAAATGTTCAATAATTATGTTATTAAATAAATGATTAAACAAACAAATTGCTTTGTTGCTGAAATCCATAAATAAAATGCATGTTAGCCAATTATGATCAAAGTCAAGAAATGCCTCTGAAAATGAGTAATACATTGGTCTTAAATTTCCAGTCGTGTCTTTTGGAGGTGTAGATAACGCTCGTGTGTCTTACACTCCACTTCACTTTCTGCACATGTTTGGCTTCAACATCCGACAGCAAGAGTGTGAAAGTTTCCAGCAACTTACAACTGAAACTTTCTGAATGTTTCATGAGCAAAGAGTGCACTTCCACCAAAAACTAAAGCAGAACAATTAGAAGAGTGGTGCGACCGATCCAGGACGGCCTGTCAAGAGCATCTCCTGCAGCTTCCCGTCTGACAGGGTTAAAATCCTCTCAGCCCATGTGCACACAGCAGGGTTTTTAACCATTAAACACCCTCTCACACTGTCACCAGCAGCCGTCAACACACTCAGTCTCCTGAGTTATCCTGAGCACGCAAAAAATCTCCTCCTTATTCACACCAGCGCCTCAGAATGCGCTCCGGATACAGGGAGATTTCTAAAAATTGCATAGTTTTAGTAAAAGAGTAAAACTTTGCAAATGCTTTAAGTCCCTCAAAATACACATTTATTTATTTTTTTACAGTTTTTTTACATTCATATTTTAAGAGATTTAACACGTTTTATGCTCGGGTCATTTTTGACCCGGGTATGTATGGAGAACCATTAGGTCAAGATTGTTTTGTAAAATTATCCATGAAGTTGTATTAGTGTCAATAAAAATGTGAAAAATATATTTTGCCCTTATCTCACACAGTTTTGGGACTGAATTTTGTTGTTCATGAATTTGCACACCGATTGATAAACCATTGCAGCATGAAAAACTGATCACTTTTAGTTTTTAAGTAAAATTATTTTAATAATGATGATGATGTTTTGTTAGAAATAAATATCTAGGTTTCAGAAACTTGAAGTTTTGGGCAATAATGATTTATAAATGCCAAGGAATTTAGTTAAATTGTATTCATTCCAATTAATACTGCTAATACTTACATTAAAGTTTCGTACAATTAATAACTTTCATACAATGAGATATTCCAATAACGTTTCTCATCAAAATTGATGTGCATGTGTGTTATGTATATATATATATATATATATATATATATATATATATATATATATACACACACACACACACACAATTTTTCATATAGATATATAAAAAACAAATATCATAATTATAATAATAATAAAAGTAAAAAATACCATTAGCCTATAGAATCATTTGACTGAATATGTATTCTGCTTATTATCATATATTATTATCATATATTATCCTATTTAACTAGACCATTAACCTAAATAATAAACAATAAATATTTAGTTTGTTTATTAACAATTAACTATTTATTAAAAATTGATATTTTTTTAATAATGATAATAATAATAATAATTATTATTATTATTATTCATCCACAAAGGAAAATGGTCTTTTTAACTATATAAATTAAATGTAATTATTACCATTTCTCATTAATAAAAAAAGAAAGTAAATTCAGTATTAAAGTGGTAAAATATTTTTTCACATTTTGCTGATCAGAAACAATACGTTTTTAACCAAAAGAAAAATAGTCATGTCAGTTTTATTAAATCACAATTCTTGTATTGTATGTAATGTAAATGGGATGTAAACAACAGTATGGAGATTTTGAATGCATTATGAGGTAAAGCCTGTGGAATCATAAAGCAGTTAGGTTTAGTATTGAGCGTCACATCACACCAAATGCATGAAATATCTGCCCAATTTACCCAGGATGCCCAGCTCCTGCTCCTCACAAAGACAGAAACAAGGGGGATATAAAAACAAGGTGCATATAAAAGGAAAGCGTGTGCATTAGTCACGCGGGGCGTAATAAGAGCGCCGGCTCTATACGAGGCTCAATAAAGCACATAAAGCCCTGTGCCGCGTTTATTACTTCCTGCGGGGCCGTTAGCGCTCGCCAATATCAGGCTGCAGATTAGCGCCCTATACGAGAAACAACGGCAAACGTTGTCAAGAGACATCAGCAAAACTACAGTCGCACCGTCACAAACATACTCCAAACACCAAACACAACGCTAGCTCTATTTACTTTCACACGCTGATGCAATAAACACGACCACAAACGAAAGATATGCAAGAAAAATACTTGCATTTATTATATTTTACAACGTTCATGTGAAAATTTAATCTAATAATATATAATATAATACTATAATCTACTTATCAGACAATCCAAGCAACCATGTAATATAAAATATATTAATGTTCAATATTTATTATTAGTAGTAGTAGTAGTGTCAGCAGCATCGTCAACATCCATGTGATCATGTTATACAAAATAAACCAATATTTATTATTTAATAAAAATATTAATTAAAAGATAAACAATTACAGTGCATTGGTTTATATACGCAATTGATTTCTTTTACTGTTTATTAATACCAAATAAAACCAATTATTTAAATGTACATCTATTATTATGCAATTATTATTATTGTATAATTATATTTAATAATTATTCAAACTGACATCTATAAAAAATAACATAGTAATAATAATGAGGATAATAAAAATATTATTAAACAACAACAATAATATAAACAATTTATCTAATAAGTATCCATTTATAATAAATTACAAAATAAATACAAATAAATTATTATTTATTAAAGTAAGTTAAAGTCAATAATAATAATAATAAATCTATAAATTATTATTCTAATTAATTACAACAATAATAATACAATTATTAATTTAATGAATTTATCCACCAAGTGAAATATTGATTTGTCTATAAAATAAATATTTATTGAATATTGGTGTCTTTTATTATATTGGTAGTTGTTGCAGTTTAATAAAAGGACAACAAAACACAAGCCTCTTAAATAAAAGTTTTACACCAGTTTTACCACAGCCTTTCTTCCAATGGTTTTATGTAATCGCAGCTTATATCCAGAACTATCTTTTTATAATAAACATTTTACGAGTGTCTGAGAACACGTTCTGTATCGCACATTTCCCCCGCTTTACTTTTATTCCTCCTTCAGGATGCCACTGAAAACTTATGAATTTTCGGTGTCGTAAAAGAAATATTGCACAATCATTTTTATGGCTGTTGGGGTCAGAGCTGAGATGAGGACATAATGAATCCTCCAAAGTCCGTTTGGGTTTTAAATAGTGAAAACTAATAACCCTGCTGTAGACCGATCTCCTGAGAAACACACATATTACAGCCTCAGCGTTTTATTATTCATATGTTTGTCCTGTACAACTATCTAAACATTCATAAACGAAGATACCTTTACTGGAAAAGCAAAATGACTGAAGATATTAAGTCTTGACTAAAAAAAAAAAAATGATGCTTAATGTCTGTGTAAAAATAGAATAACAAAAGAATAAAATAATAATTAAAACTTCATTTAATGAAGAAAAAAGATTGTTTTTTCTGACTCCACTCTAATTTTGTACTATTTTTAAGCATAAATGTTATTATTATTATTATTATTAATACAATCCATGTTACCTTGCAATACAAAATAAATCAATGTTCAATATTTAATAATAATAATAATAATAGAAGATGAACAATTCTTCCACCAAGTCTTGATTGAAATAAAAAAACACATCAAAATGATGCTTAATGTCCGTGTAAAAAAATAATAACAAAATAATAAAATAATTTATTAAATTAATTTAATGAAGAAAAAAAAGTGTTTTCTGACTCCACTCTAATTTTTAAGTATTTTTAAGCATAAATAATAATAATATTAATAATAATACAATCAATGTAACCATGCAATACAAAATAAATCAATGTTCAATATTTAATAATAATAATAATAATAATAAGAAATAGATGAACAATTCTTCCACTTAGTTTTAGTCAATTAAGCCGATATTATAAATAGATTAATTTATTTATTATGTTTATTAATACATTCAACTTTTTAGGAAAAAAAAGAAATATATTATTATCCATCAAAATAATAATAATAATAATAACAATTAACATAATTAAAATATAATTCTAATTAACAACAATAACAATATCATCCACCAAATAAAATGGTCAATTTCCCATTACAGTAAATGCAATTATTATTTATTTGAATGGATATATTTTTTTAACCTTTGTGTCTTTTATTATATTGCAGTTGCTGCCGTTTAATAAAAGAGAGACAAATTGTAATATAGAAAACAAGACTTAATTGTAATCTCAAGTCATTTTGCTTCTTGTGTATGCTGATATAGAAAATGTCTAGATATTTGTACAGTAAAATCAGACCGGCATATTAAATAAGAAGCTGATTTTTTTGTGAATTATATAAAATACAGTTGCAGACAAGAATCTTTCTGAACGTAGAGTCAAGGCTGTAGATGAAATTAAAAAAACTGAGTAAAAAAGGGGTTTTCTATTCTTCTGTACTGTATGAGAAGAAAGTCTAGACTGTATTTCCCCGTTCATTATTCTCACCGGGTCTGTTCAGCTCATGGGATAATATTAATATATTGCATTTCAGAAGGGTTTTCTGTGCAGTAAATAATGATCTGGTGTTGTGTGAAGATGATGGTGAAGGTCACATTGCTCTCAGAACACATGACAGACACAGTACAGCTGTGATCGGAGCTGAATCAAGATGCACACACACACACACACACACACACACAAACACACGCGCACACACACACACACACACACACACACACACACACACACACACACGCGCGCGCGCGCGCACGCACACGCACACACGCGCACACACACATACACACGCGAACAAACACACGCACATATAAACACGCACACACACTCATACTCTCACATTCTCACACACACACACACACTAACAAACACTCTAACACACAATCATACTCTCACACACACACACAAACATGGACACACACGCACACGCACACACACGCACACACACACACACACACACACGCACACACACACACACACACACACACACACCCACACCCACACACCCACACACACACACACACACACGCACACATATATATACACACGCACATTATACAAACATAAACATCTGTCCAACATACAATAAGTTGAACAGCTGTATTCTTACAACACTTCTGAAAGTGTGGAGCGTCTCTGAACTGAGATGTGTTTTGGTCATGTTTGCTGATGTACGGCACGTTACTTGATGCGTTCGATTCTTCAGTTATTAATGAACTCCACATCACAGAGATTCTTCTCCTCATGGACAGATCCTCTCGACTCGAGTGTGCATTAGTAACGATCTAAACTACAGCGGCTCGATCCCTAACCAGTGAACATGAGCACAGCTCTTAGAGAGGCTCTTCCATGTGCTTCTGTGCTTCAGATGTGCTCTCAACAAGACATTAATCATCAAAAGATCAATGTTAGAGACACGGTCAGATATGTGCACCAATATTCACCCCTCAGATTGATTTCCAAGGACTTTTTAATTAATATTAAGTGCATTAAATGTAGCTGTTGTCATCTTTAATGTCAAATACTCATATTTTTTAAATAATTAAATCATCCAGGATAATATAGGACAGTTAGCGAAACAATTTAAACAACATCAACAAAAGTCATCTTTATACTGTAAAGCATTTACGCTCAGAAGATGAATATAATAATCACATAATGCGATCAGATTAATGTAACTTCTGTCCTCCAACATAAAATATAGACTGTAAAAATATGATTCTCTTCCTCAGTATTTTGTGTTGTTTTCTAGATAACTAGACAACCTTAAAACAAGATATAATGGAGAAGCAAAATGACTTTTTCTGGAAAACATGTCAAAATTAAGCAAATTTATGCTTAAAATTAGAGCAAATATCTACCAGACAAAAACTCTTGCTTTTTCTTTTAATTACATTTATTTTTCTTACACCATTGGCAGATATTTCTTCTTGTTTTAAGCATAAATTCACCTAAATATTAATATATTTCTCAGAAAACAAGTCTTAAAATGATTCATATTTATGTCATTTTGCTTCTGAAGTAAATGTATCTATACTTATATACATATACATATATATATATATATATATATTTTTTTTTTTTTTTAAATAAACAAAACAGAAATTAATAACAGGAATGTTACCCAAAAAAAAAAAAAGATTATTTATTATTGCTCTTAAAATTGTAATATTAATTATTAATATTGGTTAATAGAATGTATTGCAAAATAAAAATGCATAAATATTTGATGTAATATGAACAGATAACAATATTAGTATTCCTAATAATAATAATAAATGTAAAATTATATATATATATATATATATATATATATATATATATATATATATAATAAAAAATTACATGATAATTGCTCTTGATAATGTAATAATGATTATCCGTGCTGATTATAAAATCATAAAAAAAATCTTAAGACTACAAAAAAACTATGCATAAAAAGAAATAAATAATTTAATTTTCAAATTGACTTAAATATAGCATATGTAATAAATTCATTTTACTTGTGCATAAGATGATTTCTGTCCCGTTTTTCTTGCATTTGGATGTATTTTTGTTCATTTCTTGTGTTGCATTTTGTCGTAGCCCTCGAGCACCTGTGATTTAAACGAGAGGCTCAAGAATGCGGAAGCAAAAATTCAGCCTCCTATTATCGACCTGATCCAGAGCGGTGCAGGAAACCCTGCGATCAGTCCATTAGCAGCGGGACGCGGTCCTCAGAGGAGCAATGGTGTCGGACATCGCCCCGAGGTGACCCGCATTAGCCCGGCGGATCGGGTGTCCAACATTCATCTTCTTTAAACGCTGGGATATTTGGGGCTCATTCCGGGGCGTCATTAGCGTTGGGTTTTGATGTAGTGGTCATTCATCACGGGCCGAGGGTCGTGATTACCGTCGATCTGAGTTCTGCTGACGTTAAACAACTGCTGCGAGGAGTTCGGAGCGGTTCGCCACATTACTGCGCCTCTTATGTGTAATTATGCTGAAATACATTAGCGGCGTATCCGACTTCCCATGTGAGGAGCGCACGTGATCCGGAGAATATCACTGCAGTGCTACACATGCTTTCTTATGGTTTTCCAACTCGATCCAAGCAGCTCAGAATTCAGCCGTCCATTGATTTCTATTCTATCTACTTTTATTTATAAAAAATACTTGACTCTCTACCATTAGAAACTCTCTAATGTTTTAAATCCATATACTTTTGTTATTTCTATTTATTATAAAAAATAACTTGACCCTCAAACACTAGCTCTATTTTTTCTACAACTAGAGAAATAAAATGTATCAGTTTCCACAAAAATATTGTGCGGCACGACTGTGTTCAACATTGATAATAATCAGAAATGTTTCTCGAGCAGTAAATCATCATATTTTCATGATTTCTGAAGATCATGTGACACTGAAGACTGGAGGAATGATGCTGAAAATACAGCGGAGCATCACAGAAATAAATTACACTTTAACAAATAATAAATAAAACATATCACTTCATTAGAATGAATGAATGATGAATGAATACGTGAAATCTCACCATGACGGTCAGTTTTCTCATTTTGGCTTAATTACTGTGTAACAAGACTAAAGGTTAAAGTTGATGTCTGTTTGAGAATGCAGTGTTCATGTTCGAGTCGGACAGATGGAAACGAAACGCTCCGAACTCATGTCAGTCTTACCGTGATCGGTGATCTTGCAGGACACCAGATAGAGCTCCTTCAGGCTCCGCCCCTCTTTAGCGATGATCTCCACACACCTGTCGACACACAACAGGGTCAAAGGTCAGGAGAGGTCAAAGGTCATCTGCAAAGCAGGTGTCATCCCATCACCTGGAGTAATAACATCACTCAATCATTAAAGTTGACTCGCTACGAGGCTTTCTTCTCCATATCTGCATCTCAAAAGAAAATTGATAATTTCATTGAATCGACTCTGATTAAATACTAAAAAGGCCATGACTTCAAAGACACATCGACGGGCCGAGATAATGATGCATGCTGGCTGGAGAATCACAGCAATCCTGTATAAATTTGACCCGTTAACCTCTAGAGCAAGATTTATTCTCCAGAGTCCAGTCTTCAGATCTACAGCTGATACAAACACTGCTGATGATGGGGAGTCAGTGGAGATCAGCTGAAAACCCACAGCGAGGTCCTGAATCCCATTTGCATTCATGCATTTGACAGACGCTCACATCTGAAGCATTAATGCATGCATTGAATCTACAATTCTACATCTCTGTCCAGATGCTTCACCATGAGAGTGACCTGATCCAGACCAGACCAGTCCAGACCAGATCGCTCACTCCAGTCCAGACCACATCAGTCCAGACCAGTCAACTCTCTCATGTCCAATCCAGTCCAGTTCAGTCCATTAATAAGCATTAATGACAAGTGGCTGATGTCATCACAGCAGATCATCTCGCCACTCAACGCCTGAGCCATTGAGTTTCACCCGAGTGAAGAACAAAAATCAGAAGAGGAACAGGAGATAGATGCTGGAACTAAAGCTGTAACAAATAAATGTGTGATATTACACTATCGTGAAACTGCATGTGACACACTCCTGAAATTTATCAAACGTCATACTTTTCATAATTTATTTAGCAAATTGTTACATCAAATATAATTATTTTGTAAAAACCAAAAAAAAAAAAAAGTAGAAACAGTTATGATGTGCTTCCCATTTTGTTGTAAATCATGTGTTAATATAAGTTCATGGCTAAATAAATAAAATAAATTAATGAATAATTAATAAATTAATAAATCTTTCATAATTTATTTATTTATTAAGTAAATTATTTTCATATGTGATTTATGTGTAAGCAATTTTATATTTTCTGATTTCATGTTAATGTTTAAAGTTTAATGTATTTTTCTTGTGCACTTTTGTTATTTTTTATTAGCAACTGTTGTTTTTAAATGTCTATATAAGTTTTATTATTATTTAATTTTTATTTTAGAAAATAAAGAGAAAACATATATTCAGTTATGTTTGATTTCAAGTAACAATATGTTTTATATTTTAGCTGTGATAACCCTGATAGCATGTAATTTGATGGAAATCTTCCTGCAGGCTGATCGTCTGAAATCTCTCTGCAGCGCTTCTCTCTGTTTCCTGTCCTCACTAATTCCTCTTCCTGTGTCGCCGCGCCGACCACGACTCAAAGCCGTGATGTCCAATAAGAGACATTAGAGTAGTTTCCAAGACGACAGAGACACTCCACTGTCAGCCAATTAGGGCGAGAGCAGCGGCGGGCGAGCGAGGGACATTCAGACAGAGAGAGAGAGAGGCCGGCTCTCAGGACGGATGAGTAAAAACACACTGATGATGACGAAGATGCATCTTCATCGCGACGTTTGTGTGTCATTAGCGTGTTTGCTTTAATGAGAGCTGCTGATTGGACTGGGAAAGAGAGACGACTCGATGAAAACACACGGACTGAACAAAAAACAAAAAACATCAAAAGCTTTAAACAAATATATTTTTTAAAATAACTAATACACTAATTGCTAAAACTGACTGAAATAAAATAAAAAGGAAAATATAAAACATTAAAAAACTAAAATGGTACTACAATAGCACTGCACACAACACCAGCTCAATTTCATACCATCTTAATAACAGCTCCAACCTTGTTATCTTTTAATTATATATTTAATTAAATACTAATAAAAATAGTTAAATAAAAAAAAGAAAAATTAATATGATGTAAAATAATAAATAAATAAATGTATTCATTTAATAATAGCTTTAGTATTTATAATAAATATAAATAAAAATGTTTTAAATATTATTAATTACAAAAAAACAAAAAAAAAACTAAGCATATAAATGGAGCTTTTTTTTTTCATTGTATTTGTTCCTTTGCTTTTCTTGCCCTATCAGCACCAATGGCTTTTGTCACGGCAAAATTGAGTGTTTTAACAGCAGATGATACAGTAAACACTCCTGGACTCAGGAGAGATCAGAGGAGACTCTGTCAGCACAAAGACAAGACTACAGCCGTCAGGAGTCAAACCTCAGATGTGTGGCTCCGCCCCCGACACCCGCCTCCACCAATCAGAGCACAGGACAGATGTGACCTCATCAGTCAGAGTCAGACGCTCAAAGACAGAGAGACACTCGGAGCCACAAACACAACAAGCTTCACAGACTCTGATTATCAGACTTAACTTATGAAATCATTTCATTTACAGTCTATATTGTGATCACATACGTGGTTCCTGATTTAAAGGGCCAGTACAGCTATTATTACTGATCAGAATCACTTCTGAGCCAAAACATTTATTTCAGGGTGAACTATTCCATCTTTACATATTAATTTATGAATATATTCATGTTTCTATATTATTATTATTATTTAAATGTACTTATTGTATATTAATATACTAGTAATACATATTTATAACCATTTCTATATTCTAAATGTGAGAAAATACAGATTTTTACATTATTTATAAAATAAAAAAGGAAAATATAGATTAACATTAAGTATTATTCTTAAATGACATATATTAATATTATTTATTACTATTTATTTGTAGCAATTATTAGTTATTATGGCCAAATATTACTATATTCTAAAAGTAAACGAAATAATAAAATACAGATATACATTTAAAAATACCTATTACATTGCAATATCTATTTTGAATTATCATTATCAATTAAATTTCATATTTTCACATAAATAATAAAAAAATAAATACATAATATAAGAAAATATAACATTGTAATACTAGTTTTAATTAATAAATTAGATTGATTTTTTAAAAAGGTTATTATTTATATTTTATTTTCTATAACAAGAATGATAAGTTAACTTATGATAAATATCTTTATGATAAATATAAAATAAATATAATAGACATCTTTCAAAACAATTTAATATTTATAAACATTTATTAAATGGCAACGTTAATTAATTAATTTTTCATTATTAGTAGCTACTATTTTCTAAAAGTGAACAAAACAAAGCACGGATATCAAATAAATAAAATAAAATAAAGACAAATTATATATAAATAAATGTAAATAAATAAAAATTCAATGCTTGTTTTTAATAGTAAACATAACATTGCTACATTTAAAAATATTTCATATTATCCGCATTTCATTTTACATAACAATAATTATAAATTATCTTTATAATAAATATAAAATAAATCAAATAGAGATGTTTTCCACTCTTCCTCTCTAAACCAGACAGCTCTTCATATTCACACACAGCATGAGTGACACTGCCATCCGTGTTTAATAAGAAACATTAGCGTGTCGCTCTTCACATCTTCAGCAGAAGACAACACCAACTCAACAATAAAGAGACGATTTATCACAAAAGCGCCAGACAGACGAAACCCAGACTGTTCACGGAGAAAACCTCATTTAAAGACACAAACTCAAGGCTGCGGTTCCTCCATTCAACACAAACTATACCTGAAACACTATTATAACTCAACAAAAGCCATCCAATCTGCTCCTGACAGACGCACAAACTAAAACAACACAAGTCTGGAGCGAGTGAATGTGAATATATACGACTCGGTCTTAATCAAATGGAGGGGCGGATCAAACCACGCTCGCTTCTTCGCTTTAGCAAATTATTCCTGCTGTAAATTTCTTTTTATACGTCCTAATAAAGCCTTTTATGCATGACTGGAAATGTTGTGCTCATCAGATGTTTTTGTCTTTGATTCTTGCGCATTGTTCTCGCATGAAAGAGGAAACTAAGACCAGAAAACTGAAATATTCACAAATATCTGTGCAATCTTTGGGAGGGAAAATATTCTAAAAATTCCTTAAATGTTAAAATAATTAAGATTTAATAACTAGATTTCAGGCACTTTTAGGTTTTTGATACAATTAATAACAATCCTGAATCAATGTTACGATGAAAAAGTGATTTTTATTCATATTTTGAATTTGTTTTTATTTTAATATTTTTTAATTTACTTTTAGTTTGTCTTAGTAATTTAGTTTTTTTATTATTATTATTTTAATTGTCAAATGCCTATAGTTTTTTTTAATTGCTTTGAATTGTTACTCTGTAGTGAATCAAATTAACACAAAAAGGAGAATTAAATTATTTTTTGTATTTAAAAAGAAAAACGTTTTAAGTATTTTAGTATTTGTCAAACTAAAATAATTTAAATAAATATATGTAATAATGTAAATAAATGAATATTTTATTGTCTACATAATATAATATATAGACATTTTTTATTAATTGTCTATATATATATATTTTTTTTTATTTCAGTAATTTAAATAGATGAAATTTAACCAAAAACAGTTTGTTATTTATATTCATTATTTAAAAGTTTATATAGTTTTTTGTTCATTTATTTCAGTAGAAGTTAAATTACAAGAAAATGAAAAGTTGTAATAATGTTTGTTGTTTTTAAATATTTCTATAGTTTATTTCAGTTTTAGTTTTAGTTATTTCAGTACACAAGTTAAACTAAATTAAAATGAGAAATGCTGCCTTAGAAACTCGCTGAAATAAAACAAGCTTAGTTTCTATATTATTAAATTATTTTGTTGATGGTTTTAGTTACTGTAATGATAATACCTTGTGATAAAGGACATCTAACCTTCATATAAACAAAAATTTGCTATTAAAATATTCTATAATGCGTTGACAGAGGATAAAGTTTGTTTGAATCACTTGTTTAAATGATTCAGTTCAATTGCAACGATTCACTTATTTCACATTTGAAGGTTATTTTTATAATTTAATTTCTTTCCAGTAACAGTATTCGACATTTTAATGTTTAATTATTCAGAACATGCAATGCATTTGTAACTGCAGGTTAAATGCATTGATGTCTTGTGTGTAAACACATCTAAATGCTTCTTCAGACGCAGCTTCTGTGATTCCTCTGATTCATTTAATTGATACTGATTTAATGTGCATAACAGCCCAACTGTCTAATATTATAATTTCCAGATTAAATGTAAGAATTTGACTCAAAATATGATGCATACTTTAGAAAAAATAGCTTCATAAAGGTAAAAATGTCTGAAGTGCTGGAGAAACCAGGTGAAATACGGCGGAGAACGAGGTAAAAGCTTGTCGTTTCCACACACCCTGACAGAGAGCAGCTCCTGAAATTACACGGCCTGCTTTTAATTACAGCAAATATGCCTCAGATGTCGGGCCACGATAAAACGAACATCCGCCCATTTCACTACAACTTCTCTGAAAATAATTAGTGCTCATTACCTTCAAAAGCAGATGAAAAAGAGAGAGCTTTAAGCTAAAGATATACAACAGGCAACTAAACAAGATAAATTTACATTTGTTTTCCTCAATATATGAGCAGTAGTAATTTACAAAATTCATAAACGTCCTTCAAAAAAAGTAAAAAAATGTCTTTAACTGTTTCATGTCTATAGATTTGCTCCATGTCTGCTGGTTAGCAATGAAAACTGATTTGTTGGCACTGGTTAAACGGGACACTTTCTACACGTAATGAAGTCCAAGTGCATGATTTACAAGCCATCTATATTAATAATAGATCATGCAAACAGCATAATGATGCAAAGGCCAAAAGATGCATTAAAATTTGATTGCTTTATGCACTCCTGACTCATTCATGATAAATTCATCCACAGGTGAAAAAAAAAAAAAAAAAAAAAAAAAAAAATATATATATATATATATATATATATATATATATATATAATTATTAAATTAAAATTAAATAATGTTAATGAAAAATAAAAAATTATAAATAATTAAATAAATGCATTTAAGAAATAAAATCAATACAATTAAATAACAAAAAAAAATATATACATTTTTATTAAATTAAATGCCATCAAAAGCTCATTACAGTATTTCTCCTCTTGCCATAAAGCCCAAAAATATGCATTAAATGGCCTTTAAACAGATTCCGTCATTTCATGCTCTCCTGACTTCTAATAAATTCACCCAAAGATGTAGAAAACAATAAAAATAATAATAAAAAAAATAATAATTTTAAATAATTTTAAAATAAAAAAAATGTAATTAAACAAACAAAAAAATAAATAAATAAATATATATATATATATATTTCTTTTTTTTTTTAATCACAAACTAAAAAAAAACAATCCATCCACAGATCAAGTAAATGGCACAAAACAGTATTTCCCTCTTACCATAAAGCCCAGAAGATGCATTAAAATGCATTTAAACAGATTTGGTTTCTTTCTGCTCTCCTGACCGGACTGACTAAACGTTGATTGAATTTCAGTGTTGGAGACTTTTTAAACTGGATTTCAAGAGCCAGTCATCTGGATTTCTGCGCTGGGAATATCAGTAATGAATAAAAATGGCTTCATAAGAGTTGAGATACTGGACTTGTTCAAGTCATTTAGGAAGCAGCAGCTCATAAAGAACTTTTAATGCAATATTCCCAGAAAAAGCAGAGAGAGAGACGCCGAGAGGATCTTTAGACCCGAGCGCACGGAGCCATTAGGATTCCTATAAAACAGGCTTGAGAATCTCAAACGAACGTCCGAACGGATCGCGTCTGATCTCACGCCAAAGTGATTCGATCCTGCAGGAGAATAAAGCAAGAAGCTGTTTATCCCTCTTCAAGGTGAATATTCTTCTCCTGCTTTCACAGATTTCATCACAATCCCATTATCTGCACCGGGAAGTCAACTTCAGAACGAGCTTATCACAAACGAATTAACTTCACAACTACAGACAGCCAAAGGAAGAGAAGTTAGAGCAATTAATGAGATAAATCCCCAAGGATGCAATCGCACCGTCCCAGACAGAGCAACACAAACCATCTGGAATATAAAGTCATGATAAATGTTGAAATGCACTGAATTATCAGCTGTTTTATGTGTGGAAGGGTTACTTGATTTTTTTTGCCTTAAAAATTAAGCAAATATTTAGCACCATTAAGTTTTGTGTGCATTGCAATATTATTTTCTTTAATTAAGGCATATAATAATTAATAATATTTTAGTGCAGAAAATGTGCTTAATTATTAAATATAATGAAACCGGTTTAAGGAGAATTGTGTCAAATATAATTTTAAATTTTTTTCTTTTGATTTTTGGGCGAAATATGAGATGGACATGACAAGGATTTTAAAAGAGAAGAAAGTTATTATTATACCCATTAAATAGAAATAACATCTACTCTAAAATAAAATAATAAACTTTTATATGTAATTATATATATGAAATAAAACCGCAAAATGAAACAAAATAAAATAAACAAAAAATGCAATAATGCACAAAAAAAAATAAAAAAAATAAAATAAAATAAAATAAAATAAAAATCTCAGTAATTTCAATAATTTACTCCGGTAAAAGATTACATTTAGTTAACAACGTTATATTCCTAAATTAAAAGTTGTTTTTAATGAAAGCATCTGCTAAATAAATAAAAGATCTATGACTGTATATTACTGGTCTGCATGCAAAACTCTATCATCGCTGCTTTATTAATCTTTAAAGCACATTCAATTCTGAATCTGCTTAAACTGAATGAGTCTGAAGACGGTTGAGATCAAAGCAGGAATCCTAGTTACCAGACGAGGAGAACTGGAGCTCATATGAAACACATTCATCCTCAGATCCGTGCCATTACGACTAATGCTCAAACAGATTTCAGAAATCATACAGGACGTGTGGAAGAGTCGATGGATGACATGGAGCCTCAGCACAGACTCATGATTCCTCTTTGTTCCTCCACAGAAGCACATGTTTAATAGCAGACATCATGACACACCGCAGAGACACGTGAAGAGACATCTCTCGTCTTCAGTCCTGATCTTCTGATGCACACACAGAAGATAAAAGAGCTCAAACAACTGCTTCCAACTCAGTGAACTAAAAAGATTCTTCACATAAACCCATTATTATAAATGCCATATTTACCTGTGCCCTTCAGCAAGTTGGAAATATACAGATAATATAGGTTATTTGGTTATTAGCTCGCAGTTTCATTCGTGTATATATTAGCAGTTCGGAATGGAAATGTTCATATTTTGTTTGTTAACAACATACTTTTTGTACCTTAATTTCAGTATATGTTATGAAATTAGAGAACTAAGCCAATAGTAGCACTGGCGGTGTCACTTGATTTGGATGGGAACTCGGATTGTGAATCATTTGAGTCAGTTCGAGAGCTCAGAGCGGGTTCATGAATCATTTGAGTCAGTTTGGGAGTTCGGGGCGTGAATCATTTGAGTCAGTTTGGGTTCGCGAATCATTTGAGTCAGTTTGGGTTCGCCAATCATTTGAGTCAGTTTGGGAGTTCAAAGCGGGTCCGCGAATCATTTGAGTCAGTTTGGGTTCGCGAATCATTTGAGTCAGTTTGGGAGTTCAAAGCGGGTCCGCGAATCATTTGAGTCAGTTTGGAAGTTCAAAGCGGGTCCGCGAATCATTTGAGTCAGTTTGGGTTCGCGAATCATTTGAGTCAGTTTGGGAGTTCAAAGCGGGTCCGCGAATCATTTGAGTCAGTTTGGGTTCGCGAATCATTTGAATCAGTTCGGGAGTTCGTAGCGGGTCCGCGAATCATTTGAATCAGTTCGGGAGTTCAAAGCGGGTCCGCGAATCATTTGAATCAGTTTTGGGATCGCGAATCATTTGAATCAGTTCGGGAGTTCGTAGCGGGTCCGCGAATCATTTGAATCAGTTTTGGGATCGCGAATCATTTGAGTCAGTCTGGGTTTCGCGAATCATAGCTGTATATGGATAGGCATTTTTAACTAATTTAGAAGCTAGTTCTAATTATGTTTTCCAAGCGTGTTTAGGTGTGATATGTGAACTCGTATTTTTTGTTTTAATGATGTGTCTTTTAACAGTATCATCAGCATGAATAAAATGTGATATTAAGTTACCGGTACTACAAACATAATTTTATTACAAATACAAATGTTGCAGAATAATGTAATATATGAATGAATAATAGCCTAAATATATATTTTAAGAATGTGACGACTGTCTTCAGTAAAGGTTTCCAGAGACCACGGACCAGACTCACTCAGTGACCTCATGCAATCAGAAGTTACAGACCTCGATTGACTAATTACTGCCTTTCCCCGGAGATGTGCTTGTGAGACACAGTGAAGAGAAGTAAAGCGCTGTGTGACAGGAAGAGGATATTACATCACCACCAAACACCAGACACACACTTTCCATCAGCTCACGCCGTTATATCACACGCCAGACCGCTTCACGCACCTGTGCAACACTCACTAGATCCACTACATACAGTACAGCGTAATGATAAAACTGAAAAAATTACCTTTTTATTTCATTTGGGTTTTTTTTTTCTTATAAAAAGTGATTAACAAACTAAGGCTCACTCTTTAAAGAAAAAAAAAATAAGTGGATAAAAATGCTTGTCAATATTGCTGCAACTGTCAGTTAACTTTTAGTTGTCAATAAAAGATTATTGGAGTATGTTTTACACTAAAAATACTATTTTGGTGTTTGTAATTATTTGTGATATTTACTAGCAATTTCTGAGTAAAAAATTGATTTACCACCAATTCTTTTTTTCAGTATATTTGTGATGCATTTTCAGCCTTTTTTTATTTATTTTTATATTGATAGCATACATAACATTAAACTGGCGAAAAAATGGTCCACTTTTAGAAATTGCTAGTACATTTCATAATTAATTACAAAGAAATGGCAAGTAGAAAAACTGAAATAATATTTTCTTGAGCACTCAAAGCAGCTCTGTATTTAAGTTTGGATATATAAATATATACATTAGCACGATCACATAAAAGCTTTTTTTTTTTTGGCAAAAATTAACTATATTAACATTCAGCTTTTTAATAAAGTGATATATATATATATATATATATATATATATATATATATATATATATATATATATATATAAGAATATCTAAATTTATCACATGCATAGAGTAAAATCATGTAAAGCGATATAGATTTTACAGCAAATCTCTTTACTGCTTGTATTGTTTCAAAATGTAGAATATATTATCATTTTTAATCGCTGTATATAAATTTGAATAAAGATGTATGTATACAGTACACTCAATGTAAAGCCTATTTCTTGATTAATTATTTTTTTGCAAAATGTAAATTATATTATCACCGAACTCTAATCTGCCAAAGGCAACTCTAAGGCAAACAGATAATAAACATCATGATTTCCTGTAAGGACAATATGCACTATATAAATTAATCTGACTTTGATTTTTGACTTCATGCACTCCGATCAGATGAATTCACACACACGACGGCTGAAAAACACATGCATGCACCTGAGAAAACCTCAGAAGATGATGAATCCGGCAGAGGACCGGATCACTGTAATGCGGCGTCTTTGGCAGGACTTTTCCTGGCACCAGAACAGAACGAGAAAACAATCGCGAGACCAATCCGTCATTCATGACACCCAGCGGCGCCCCGAGATCTGCAGCTTTACAGAAAGCGACAAAACTCCCACCAAACGTCTGACATGCGGGCGTGAATGTGAAGCACTGTTCGCCGCGATAAATGCTTCCATGTGCCTCCAGAGATTCAGATCATGATCACAAACACACCGAAAGTAGAAACATTGGATGCGTTTTACACTTTCACGGGTCATTACATCATATCACATACTGTTGCATTTATATCAAATATGCTGGAAATAAACTTTCAGTACAGAAAAATACAACCGTTCTGCGCCAGCTGCAAGATTTTAAAGGGCCAGTTCACCCAGAAATGCCATTAAAAATGCACTTATCCTTATTTTTCTGTATGACTTTCTTTATTTTGTGTCAATGTTTTGAAGAACACAGATATAGATAACATTGACTTTCATTGTATGGACGAACAGAGATTTTTTTTTAAATAATTTCTTCCATAGAAGAAAGTAAGACATACATGTTTTACTACATAAATAATGACAAAATGATCATTTTGGGGTGAAAATATTCTTTAAGACCTTTTTTACTGAACCACGTCAAAACTGACAATACTATAACAAAACCTGACCACAAACAACCATAATGCTGTACTGCCACTGTTTATGAGACTTAATTGCTAGTTTTTAGAACATATTTCACATAATTTATTTAAATCAGTAACTTTATGATGATATGAGCTAATTACGCCACAGTCAAAAATTAAATATATAACAAACAAAATTCACAGAAATATACAGTGCATTAAACATACTGAATGAAATCGCTAAATAACATAATATTTATTAATATATAATATTATATAATATTTAAATAATTATAAAATAATATTCAATAATAATATTAAAATAATATGGTGATTGGAGTATATTATTAAAGTTTGAGGTTGGTACGATTTTTTATGTTTAAAAAAAAAAGTATTTTCTGCTTTTTCTGCATTTATTTTATTAAAAATACAGTAACATTTTTAAATATTATTAGAATTTAAAATAACTGTTTTCTGTGTGAATCTGTGTTAAAGTGTAATTTATTTCTGTGATGCTCCGCTGTATTTTCAGCATCATTCCTCCAGTCTTCAGTGTCACATGATCTTCAGAAATCATGAAAATATGATGATTTGCTGCTCAAGAAACATTTCTGATTATTATCAGTGTTGAACAATGTCGTGCTGCACAATATTTTTGTGGAAACAGTGATATATTTTATTTTTCAGGATTCACAGATGGACAGAAAGTGCAGAAGAACAGCTTTTATTTTAACATGATTTTAAATGTGTCAACTTTCACTTCTGATCAATTCGAACAATGTCCAGCTGCTCTATTACTTTAATCTATTTCCTGTAACTGTGAAAGCCATTTCCTGTGCTCATCTATCTCCTCCCACTGAAGAAAACCCCAGGAGATTCACCATCAGGAACTCAGAAAACATTGATGTAAAGAACAAACAGCAGATAAAAACACATATATAATAACTCATGTTCCCCTCAGAGATCGGTTTCTATCCTGCAGTGAACCTGGACGTGTCTTTAATCACCAACAGAAGCTCTCAGATATTGCAATCTGAAACTGCTGTGTGCTGTTTTTCTGAGCACGTGTACAGCACACAGCACAGGTTATTCTGGGTTAAACTACTGACCGCTGGGAATCCAGTCCTGCTGCTGTGTGTTAAAGCACAGCTGATACTCCAGTCACAGACACAAATATGAACACAAACACAGAGACCAGAGCGCCCACGGCACTCACACATTCACTCCAATATTCAGCATCTCTCCAAAGACGGCGCAAACACAGCAGAGCCCGAAGCACACTGTGAACATACTACACACACAACCAATAATTCAATCAATGATACAGCGCTTTAAAAAAGAATCAACACTACACACATACTTAGCCATAGTTTAGGGACATCAGAGGATGTTCTATTGGCAAAAAATAATCCACTCCATCCATCCACCAATCAAACCATCATCCATCCATCCATCCATCCATCAGCCATCATCCATCCATCCAATCAATGATCCAACAAACCATCATCCATCCAATCAATCATCCATTTATTCGTCCATCCATCAATCCAACAAACCATCATGCATTGATTCAACCAACCACCCATTCATCCATTCATCTATTAAAACACCCATCTATCCATTCCTCCAACAAACCATCATCCATTTATTCAACCACCCATTCATCCATCCATCTATTAAAACACCCATCTATCCATCCATCCATTAAAAGAACCATCATCCATCAATTAAACCACCCATTCATCCATCAGCCATCCATCAAACCATTCAATAAATCATCCAACAAACCAACCATCTATCCATCCATTCCTCCAACAAACCATCATCCATTCATTCCACCACCCATCCATCCATCCATCCATCCATTAAAAAAACCATCATCCATCAATTAAACCACCCATTCATTCATTAGCCATCCATCAAACCATTCATTAAACCATCCAACAAACCAAGCATCCATCCATCCATTCCTCCAACAAACCATCATCCATTTATTCAACCATCCATTCATCCATTAATCCATTAAAAAAACCCATCATCCATCAATTAAACCACCCATTCATCCATCAGCCATCAATAAAACCATTTATCAAACCATCCAACAAACCAACCATCCATTTATCCATCATCCATCCATTAATCCATCCATCCAACAAACCATCAGCCATCCATCCAACCATTCAATCAATCATCCAACAAATCATTCATCCATCCATCCAACCAACCAACCAACCACACAATAATTCCATCATTTTAACTATTTATGGCCCATAGACATAAAGAATTTACTTATTTTCAACATTTTATTTTTGTTTGTTTGTTTTCCCCAACACATTCAAATACAAATAACTGTCACTCTGAAATATTAAAGCCATTCTCACATCAGAGCTTGCGACTCAAAATCATATGTTTTCAAACACAGCCACTTCTCATAACACACACCAACATACTTTGAATATAAGCTGATGCGATTTTATACAAAACCTGCTCACTGAGATCTGAAAACTTCTGCCAAAACGCTCATCTGTTCACAATAACACTTCCAATATGTGGCCTTTAATGACTATGGCTTGACTGGAGCTGTCAGAGGCTGGCTGTGACTGACCAGAGATCAGCAGGCGGTCAAACACAGTCAAATTCACTGCTCAACACTCACTAAACTCTGACCCGATGAAGAGCACGTCTAAGTGCTCCGTTTGCTCAATCCACGGCTTTAAAAGAGCTTTTCCACTGGAATGACAGTGGTCTAATTACACGCTGAAACTCACCGACACATCCCCTGCGCTCACACTAACAATCCCGATCAGAACAACCTGCTAAATCCACTGGAAACCCACACAAACCACCACTAAAAAACTGAGCTAGCAAAATCCCACTGCTCCTAGTCAAATAACAATAATACTAAAATTGGATTAAATATATTATACTGTATGTTATGTGATTATTATTATTATATTGCTAATTACGTTTATGGTTACAATTATTGTTGTTATTATTATTATTGTATTTTTTACTTAACTATATTATAAATATAATTACATCAAATATACAATAAATAATAATAACATATATTATTATAATTGTAATATTTATGTAATCTTCATTAAACTACATTTATTATTGGTCCGTGTCCAAGTTTAATCCTTGGATAAAAAAATGCAAATTAATTTATTTGCGCGAATAGATTGCATATAAAGTCAATGCAAAGACACGAAAAGAGGCGAATTTGCGGCAGGTGATGTGAATGACGCTAAATCCACGACACGTTTGCCGCAAACGCGATATATTGGCCTCAATCGCATCTTTCACGCAAGTAAAAAAATTTCAACTCAAGTGGAAAATTCGCCAAATTGTGTGCACCTCTGTGTGGTGTTTAATTAGTTTAAATGTTAAAGAACTGACTGAATCACTAAACAATGCTGGTGATTGACAAACAAACCTAATTAAATACATTTTCATAAATTTAAGTCACCACTGTTTTATTCGTTTATGCTACAAATAGCAGCGCAGAAAGAAAAACACTTTATATACAGTAGTCAACATTTGAAGTGGATCAAAAAAGACAAGACGGGCATTATTTTGGTTTTAGGACAACTTTGATGAAAGGTTTTGATCCAAATGTTGACTACTGTAAATATTTAATTCAGGTTTCCATATGGCGGCTGTTAAATGAGTATTCACAAATTATTCAATCTGTCAACAAACACAAACCAAAAACACTGAATAAACACGTTAATATTGCTCCTTAGCAGCAGGAAACTGAATCTGGCATCACACTAAATCTGTTTACTCATGAAAACACTTCATCATCACGGCTAGTGGCTCACTGTTGCGTTATCTTAAGATATGATGATCTGACTCTAAACGCAAACGCTCATTCATAAGCACATGATTCACACACGATGGATGATCCAGACGGGGACGGTTTAATGCTCTCTGCAGGTTCTTCTGCTGCTCGACATAAAGGATTTAAAGGATTAGAGAACATAATCTCAATGATCCTATCTACAGCGCTGACATACGGCATGAGCCCTGAAACACAAACATCAGTCTTATTTTACTATTACAGCTTTTAGGCATATTTTAAATTATATATTTTTTTTATGCTTTCTGCTTTCATTTTAAGTTATATCAGTATCACTGATATACTAGTATTTGTTAATATTTTAAATGAGATATTTTCTGTTTTCGTTAAAAAAAAATTGTAAAAAAGATTAATAATTTGTTCATGTGTTTTTGTAAATTTCATTTAGTTATTTAGCTATTTTAGTATTTTTGTAAATATTTTGAATTAGTTTTGATATTAAAAACATTTTTTTTGTATTTAGTATAACTTATATACAATTATAATTTTTGTAGATATTTTGAATTTGCTATTTTCTGTTTTAATTTTCATTTTAGCCAAAGTGTCAGTAATTGTTTTGTGTTTTTATAATTTTTATGTAGTTTTTTAAAAATCTTCTATTTTATTTTATTTTTTACATTTATTCATTTTTGTTATTTTAGTTCGTCAGCTTAAAATGATTAATACTGCTTTGAAATCTAGTGGAAATAACTAAGATTTTATTATTTATTTTTAACAAAAATCCCATTTTATAGTTTTATAAATTGTAATTACCAAGAATAAGTGTTTCTATCCATTTTAAGATTTTCCATGCATGGAAAGCAAATAAATTAAAAGATGCATCAAACATTTCTGTGCATTTCACCAACAGAATTAATTTGATTCATTTGGACTACATGTAATCTATTGTATATATAACGCATTATTGCATTACATAGGATGATGATGCAAAGATTTAAAAAGAGTGCAGGAACGGATATCATCTGAAATATCCATATTTCTGAATCTACAATCAACACACAACTGATCTGATTAAATGTCAATTTTGAAGAATTGAGCTCCATTCAATATTTCCCTGCAAAGGCCAGCTTGAGTCTTTCACACACCTGAGGGTTTTTACTTCGTTCCTCAGTTATTTCATCCAAACATTTCAGCAGACAGATGTAAAAATGACTGCATGGATTGAAATAACGATGCGTTTGAGGGTCTTTAAAATGATTGAGGTGGGCTTGTAAAAACACGGTCACATGACCTCAGACGGACACAGAAACCACTGCACACTAGTTAGTGGCCTGAAATACGACATGCTAAAGAAACCCACGTCTCTGTGCATTTCTATCACCGTTACAGCAGCTGCTTCTCTGAAAAACATCTCCACCTCAGTCATGATCACGAACTACATCATGCTTCATCATGCTTCTTTTTTTTGTACATTGCAAATGCAAACATCTAGAAGTACAAGCTAACTTCTTTATCCAAGTAAAACACTGTATAAATAAAAAAATAAGCATAAAGCAGGTCTGATTTATTGAAGACAACCAGCGTATTTAAACAGCCTATTGCGAAGGACTGCCTCATGAATATTAATTAGGTCACTTTGATGGACAGTCCAATAAAGTTCTCTAGCAATGTCAGCATGACCTAATTAATATTCATGAATCTCACCCACCCACTTGATCCGCCTTAAATAAATCACTCAATCTGTGAGTTAAGAACTGAATATGATGCACAGCCGTTCACTAAACACGAGTCAAGCTGGAACAGACAGACAGTGATGATGATATAAATAACATTAATATAAATAAATGAGTCATCAGACGGGATGAGTTCAGACAAACACACACACACACCTAAACTAAACAAAACCTGAACTGAAACCTAAAACCCAAAACACCAAACCAATCATTCAATCAAAATAACAATGGAAAACTTCATTGAATCAAGTTTGAATTTATGAGACAGAAATCATGAAATAGCTAGAGCATCATTAACTCTAAGTCAGCTGGAAACGAAGGCCAGCACTGACGGATCATTACACATACATGGCATCTCTTCAGAAGGACAACGGAATATTCTCTGCTAAGACAAATATGACATGAGGGCAAAATACATTTGATGTTTGTCTTTTTCCAGTGACCATAAAGTCCATTTCACTCCTGACTGCTTTTGGCACGCTTGCGTTTATTTAATATCACTTACAGTCTCTCAGAAACATCCGCCTTCATTAATACCGTACGAGATGCCTGAAAACTCGGGTTTGTTGTCCAATGAAAGCTTGCATTTTTATTGGCAATAAAATCTTGTTTCAGCCAAAATATAAATATTGTAGCCAACATGCAGAACGACGTGCGTCACGCCTGTAAAAGCCTGAAACGTCTTGAACAGGAACGCTGTTGTTTCTACCTGCAGGAGTCTGTCCTGAACTCTTACCTCACTCTATTCGGACAGAAATAGAACCGTTCAGAGAAATTAATTTGAAAAACAACCATCTGAAGGCCTTTTCCCTGGAGACGTGCCATTTATAATCCTCAGAACACACATCATGAAGACTTTTTTAACATGATGTGTTAATATAATTCACTCATCATTCATCAACAGTTTCTAAGGTACTGTGGGTTGTTGGTATAAAGTTGCTCAGGAGTTGTTACAGTCTTCTGAGCGATGGTTACTAGGGTGTTTTCAGTGATTGCCATGTTTTGCTTTAAGAGTGTTGTGGGTGGTTTCCAGGGTGTTGCTGTGCAGTTGCTATGGTGACGTGGGTGGTTGCCAGGGTGTTGCTAAGGTCTACTGGGTGGTGCTTGCTATGGTGTTGTCAGTAATTGCCATGTTTTGCTTTAAGGGTGTTGTGGGTGGTTTCCAGAGTGTTGCTAAGGTCTCCAGGGTGTTGCTATGGTGTCGTGGATGTTGCTATGGTGTTTTCAATGATTGCCAGGTGATGCTTTAAGGGTGTTGTGGGTGGTTTCCAGAGTGTTGCTAAGGTCTCCAGGGTGTTGCTATGGTGTCGTGGATGTTGCTATGGTGTTTTCAATGATTGCCAGGTGATGCTTTAAGGGTGTTGTGGGTGGTTTCCAGAGTGTTGCTAAGGTCTCCAGGGTGTTGCTATGGTGTCGTGGATGTTGCTATGGTGTTTTCAATGATTGCCAGGTGATGCTTTAAGGGTGTTGTGGGTGGTTTCCAGGGCGTTACTAAGTGGTTGCTATGGTCTCATGGGGGGTGGCTGATTGTCTGTTGCTATAAAGCTGATAGGGTGTCATGGGTGGTTCCCAAGGTGTTGTTGTACAGTTGCTACGGTGTTGTAGGTGGTTGTCAGGGTGCTACTAAATGGCTGCTATGGTCGTCTGGTTGGTGGTTGTCATGGTGTTGTCAGGTGTTGTGATAAGGCAGATATTATGTTGTGGATGGTTTCTAGGGTGTTGCTGTGCAGTTGTTATGGTGTTCTGGGTGATTGACGGGGCATTACTAAGCAGTTGATATGATCTACTTGATGGTGGTTGCTAGGGTGTTGCTTCAGTGTTTTGTGTAGTTTCCAGGGTATTGCTGTGCAGTTGTTCTGGGTGTTGCCAGGGCATTACTAAACAGTTGATATTATGGTCTGGCTGGCTGTCGAAGTGCTGCTATGGTGTTGCTAGGGTCTGTAAGGACACAGTTATTCATCAGGCCTGTTTCCAGGTTTGTGTATAGCATCCGACAACAGATCCGTGGTTCTCTCAGACTGAAAATCCAGCAAGGGATCTACCCTGATTTATGTCTAATTTGGAGGAAAATATGCTTTTATTGCACAATTGAAAATAAGCGCAATATTTTAAACAGACGCGTCCCAAAGCGCACTGACATCAACCCTCTGACTAATCATCAAAAGCGTATAAAGTATCTTTCCCCGAAAAGTCATTTCCCACCAAAACTGGATTTAAAAGACGATTTTCGAAGATGATAATAAACTAATTTCAGCCCGACGCGAGGCAGAGCTTTTCAACTCTGGCTCGCTTTGCTCAGATTTTTTCTACATGATGACTGGAACACAGAAGGGAAATCTCTCAAACTCTCAGCTCTTCAGGATAAAAACACCTTCCTCATATATCTTACAAAAGTAAATGACTGTAAAGTGGAAATACAGGCAACATCATTTCAGTTAATAACACCGAGCAGAACGAATCGCACGCATTAGCAAAGCCACCGAATGGTTGGTAATTTCTGAAGTGTAAATAGCAGTAATAGTAATTACGATAATGATTGTAATAATCACACCTAAGCGAGGCGCAAGCGCACACACAGCTACCGGTGATTGCAATCACTGGTAATTAAAATGTTGTCTCTTTCTAAGTGTTCTGTTTCTCACATTATTCAAGTAGATGACGTTTGAGATACAGAGATACCTGGAGACATTCACATGCATCCTGAAGGAGACTTTAAACGTCTGTGATCACACCCATCAGCTCTGTTCAGAGAATACATGTCTGTTCCTACATAATGTGTCTGAAATCAACTTCTTTCTGTCCATCTGTATTCAGCTCCCAGCATCTCAGTGTGCGACTGAGAAGAGTTCAACGGATTACAGACAAACCGCAAATATTTACATGAAAGACTTCGGTCTGAAGGACGGATGGAGTCAAAGGGAAACGATGCATGCAACAATGTGGAGAATGACAAAAGATAATAATCTGTGACGAGAGCATCATAACGTCTCAAAAAGCCCAAGCAAATGTCCTCAGGTCATTCATTAAATACGAGTTAAGCTCTACGCACGGCATCTGTGACACGTTGTCAGAAATTAGGAAAACTGTCAACTCAATGAAGGTGAATGACTAGATGTGTTTTAATAACCGAGTCTGGTTCTTTTGGTCTGCAAAGAAACATTTAAAGACAGACCAAAAACAAACTCAGACACAAATGAGTGTGATTTAATTCTTACAGAAAAATCATGTCCATTGAAAAACTACATTACCCATAATTCCTCTTCCAAAACCAAGATTTCACGCCTTGTAAACAGCTGCTTCTGGTTTTCTTGCATGCATCATTTACATTTATCAATTCAGCATTTAAAAAAATTATGCAGGTTTTAACATGACAGTCACAGGAGAAAAAACATCATTTTATACCGAAGTCTGTAGACATATTTGTGTTTAGACCGCTATTCAAAATTCAGTAAGGCTTTTATTGTTTTTAATAATTTATTGCAATTATTTGATCAAAAACACAGTAAAAATTGTGAAATATTATTGCAATTTGAAATAAACGTTTTCTATGTGAATATCTGCTAAAGTGTAATTTATTTCTGTGATGCGCAGCTGAATTTTCAGCATCATTACTGCAGTCTTCAGTGTAATTCTGTAACATTAGAAATGTCTTTACTGCTATTATTCAACACTTGTTTCTATGAATTGTGGGGGGCTTTCCATAGACTTCTATTACTTTTATACTGACCAAAAATATATTTTCTATCCCCTAGTCCTAAATCTACCCCACAATGTAGCATAAAAAAGTACACACACACACACTTTCAGATGAAAATGGCAAATTATTTCACAGCAGGACAAAATGCACAATTTCATCTAAATAAATGAAAGCGTGACTCTCTGACACCAGACACAAACAGCATTTCTGTTTCTGAATGAAGCGCTAAATACGCAAAGACAGAATTATGCTGGAATAGACAGAAGCATGTGTGTGTGTGTTTGTGTGTGTCGTTTAATTTCAATTTCACTGCATTCTGGGAGAAAAGGCAATTGATTTCTGGCTTGGGAGAGAAAGTGATCCGCCGTGAAAGATTCGGCTTTAATTGAGCTTCTGTAGATCACTTCACAAACGAACCGATTCAACTTCTGCAAACTGATTCATCCGTTACGGCCGCAGAGAACGCTTCTGAAATAATTCACTCCTTTTCAGAAAGGAAATGCTGAGTTTTCTTCAGATGAGTTGCATTCTTAACCTTCAGCTTTTCAACTATTAAATATTAAAATCACAGTTCAATGTTACTGCTGTTGATTCTCTCCAAGAGCTGAGATTTTAAAGTAATATTCTAATAATTTAATCAAATTTAAATTTATTTATTGTAATTGTATATATTTATTTGTTAATTTAGTCATTTTAGTTATTTAATAAGTAATTCTAATTTTTTATTCTAATTTTTAAAAATAATATAATTAATGTAATAATTTATTTATTAATTTAATAAAGGTTATTTAAAAAAGGTTATTTACATACCTCATAATAAAAAAGTGAAAACAGAATTTTAGAAATGTCTGTAAATTTCTTAAAAAGAAAAACTGATATATGACAATAACATAAGTATTCAGACCCTTTATGCAGTATTCATTTAAAGCTAATTTTGAAGCAGCAATTACAGCCTCGAGTCTTTTTGGGTATGACATGACGTGTGTGTGTGTGTGTGTGTGTGTGTGTGTGTGTGTGTGTGTGTGTGTGTGTGTGTGTGTGTGTATGTGTGTGTGTGTGTGTGTGTGTGTATTAAACTACATTCAGTTGTTTTAACAACATGAACATCAGCAGGTTTATTAAGCTGCGGTCACTTTAAGACCTAATGCATGCATTTAATACATGGATATATATCAGATTATCTCCCAAAAATTTACGTTTTTAAATGAATACTAGCCGAGATATGTGTATTTGACCATTATAGAGAGTCTGACACGTGACTTTCTCTGTGTGTGCATTAACAGAGTAGTAGTGCATGATTATTTAGCAGTTAAACGATCAATGAATCTGGAAAAACTACATAGAAATAGATGAACAAGATCAACTCAATCAGATTACTCACTAACCAAAACCAAAATAAAACTAACTATTCAACCAGAAAGGACTGTGAAAGAGTGGAGGAAAGACCGAAGATGCATGTAGTGCAAGATGTACAGAATCCCACACTCAGAAGAATGCAGAGAAAACAAGAATGCTTTTTAAACCCGTTTAGCTGGTGAAGAGGGTTCAGACACACACACACACACACACACACACAGTGTTTGGAAGCGCTCCTGAGGCTCTGCCAGCACTCGCTCACACATCAAACAGCAAACGCAGCCATGAACGTGTGTCAGGAGATCAACCGCGGGCCAAACCTGCATCTTATATTAGTGCACTGCCCGCATCTGATTGGACGAACATGCGTGTGATTCACATCACATGAGCCAATGGGATCAAAGTGCCAAAAATGGTTGAGAGGGAAAAAATGAAGCCAAGAGCAAAGTCAAAACCACTGGTTTCTCAAGAACAACATCATTCTGAAGTAAATAATAAAAAGGGTATTCCACAACAACTCAAGAATAAACGATTTTGCATAATTCACGTTTATTGTTTCTCGTCAGACATTTGGTGTAAACGTGCATCTGCAGTCACACTGAGACACATGTATTAAACAATAAATCAATAACTACGGTATATTAACCGCACTTCTGCTACTTGTTGCTATATTTCACCACGATGAATGATTAATATTGATCAGAGGAGGCAGGCGTCAATAACGTGGTGTTAATTAGCAGAAATGTCTGACAGCAGATGAAGAGTTGCATGTGTGACACGAGTCTAACGAGAGACATCAGCACACGTCTGACACACATTACACCACATGGAACGAATTAGTCAAAGCTGGTGACGTGCTAATATCTCGAAACTGATTCATGTGTCTATATGAAAGCCATCAGTCTTGTTAATATTGGATTATTAGCTTGCATTGAAACACAGCAATTGTGCATTATTTAAAAAGGCTAAAAACAGACCAAAAAGTCTCCAAAGGACATCACCAGGGGGCAGTTTCATGAAAGAAGTTTACCAAACAAGCCAGGCTTATTTCAGGAAGTCTGACTTACTTTGAACCAAATCAATTGACAATAAATCAGACTAATTGAGATGAACCTGGATTATTTGGCAAACCTGTTTTATGAAACAGGCCCAAGGGGTCAGATTCACAAACATCTTAAGAAAGAAATTAAGAAATGCCTAGATAATAATAAACAATAAATTCCACAAAAAGAGTGTTCTTGAATAAGTCTTAATATTTTATAATTATTAGTGCTGTCAAAATTAGCACGTTAACGCATTCGATTAATTTGAAATATTTAACGCGTTAAAAAAAAATAACGCAATTAACGCGGTTGCAGTTTTTTTATTTCCAGTTGTGGCCTATGTGTGTTCAACGTGCAAAGAAATATGGATAAGACCAAGGAAGGACTTTTAGACGGAAAGTTTCAGTATAAAACTCTGCCGGATTACTCTTCAGTCTGCCACAAGAAACATTACTCTTCATTTAGTCTGCCACAAGAAACAGCAACATTAAAATCATGAACTCAAATGTCATTGTTAAAAAAAAACAACAAAAAAAAAAACAATGACTGTAACAGTGCGTAAATCAGACCTTTCTGTAACGCTAACGTTAATAAGCTTAAAGAAATAATTGTGTAGCGGAGTATTTTTTGTACACAGTGCCGCGAACTGTCAATCACTCCTGTACGCGTGCATCACTGTCCTCCTCAGCTGCAGCAACTTGCGCTCTCTCTCTTCATCAAGCTTTAAAACAAAAAAGGGGACAAAAAGATCATATTGTCTTTGTGCATAGGCTATAGATTAATTAGATAAATGAATATCTAAATTTGTGCCTTGCCGTCTACGGTATTTTTTTAGAACTTAGAAAAAAGATGCTGCAGCCACTGAACAGCCAGCGGGGGCTGCAGGACGACTCAACCTCCGCAGACAGTTTTTAATGTTTATCAGACAATAAATACTCAAGATTTTGCTTTAGTATAACTCACAACGAGTTTCACACACCTTCTCCGGCCACGCTGAGTTGTTGACACTTAACAGTGGGAAAAGCGACACATGCGCTATTCACTTGTGTAACTTAAGGGTGAATGGGTAATGTAGTTTCTGCTCTGGGTGGGATGAATTAGGAAGCTTGCATTGTGAAGGGCGCTCTGTAAATCGGCAAAAAGATTAAAACCTCTATTAAAACAGATGTCCAAATGAGCGTACCGGTACGCTAAAAGCACGTTCTGGGCGCACGGAGAGGTGGCGGTACGCTCAAGAGCTATATTTGGAAGTGGCGGGTACTGAGTACTGGTGCATACCGGCCCACTTAAAGCACTGGCAATGACTATACTTTGGAATTTTTTTGCAGTCCACTAAGAATTCAACATGGAAATCATTTTTGTTTTTTATTGGCATTGATTGTTTTGAAATTCAAATGGTACTTACATGCCTGTGTTTTTATTTCTGTAATAAATATGGCTTTCAAGCCAACAGTTAATTTGGAGGATATTGATGGTTTATTGCAGGTATGTTGTTTACATGAGAAAATCTGTGTTACAAGTTAAACAAAAATTCCAATAAACAATCATATTTTGAATTTAAATAGTTTCTTTGTCTTGAGTTTACATTAATTATTTACATTTTACATTTACATATCCAAAAAGTTTCAGTCTTTTAATTGCGATTAATCGCGATTAATTTAAAAAAATTGTGCGATTAATTAGTTAATTTTTTTTAATCGATTGACAGCACTAATAATTATATTATTTTCATATTCATGTTCTCAAACATAATAGAGATTGTAAATTTAACATCTAAAATAATTTATAACATTTTAATAATTTACTAAACGTGTAACATGTATATATAGTTTTTTTATTTGTTATATTATAGTAACTTATTTTTTTATATTTTTATTATTTTTATTCAGAGCATTTATGTTCTGTTCTCTATAACATAGAATGTAAATTGATGACATCTAAAATAATATTACATTTAATTCTGAATTTACTGCAACACATGTGTAACAGAACTGTAATTGTATAGTGGTTTTTGATAAAGACTGGTAATACTATTGGCTAGTGCTATGTTATATTATAAATTAATTAAATATCTTTATTGTCTGTAGAAAAAAAGAAAAAACAACATTCTTATTAAAAACATAAATTCTTATAAAATGTATCCTTAAGTTAGAAAATATGAAATTGCATTTAAGAATAATTGTAATTTTAAAATCCCGCCCAAGAGCTGAGCATCAAGACTCATCCACACATTCATCTTGCCTCTAATTCTCTTCATCCATATTATTAGGAAAATTACTACTTTCCATAAAGCACAATCTACAGATTTCATAATATTTGGCCAGTGAGATCCATGAGCAATTACAGTTCTCCCAAACCATCCTGAGGTCTAAATGAATCAGAGCACAGTCAATGAGTGATGAGCTCCTAACAGTGACGAGATGAACCACTGAGAGACTCAATACAGACTGAACATGAGCTGCACTCCAGGAGGGGGGAGAGTTTGGAGGAAGAGGAGGAGGGGAGGAGAAAAGGAGGGAAAAGAGGAGGAGGAGGAAGACATGGAAGTGGAGGTAGAGGAGGGGGGAAGAGTTTGGAGGAAGAGGAGGAGCGGGAGAGGAGGATGAGGAGGAGGAGGGGAAGAGGAGGAAGAGTAGGAGGGGAAGAGTTTGGAGGAAGAGGAGGAGGGGAGGAGAAAAGGAGGGAAAAGAGGAGGAGGAGGAAGAAGACATGGAAGTGGAGGAAGAGGAGGGGGGAAGAGTTTGGAGGAAGAAGAGGAGCGGGAGAGGAGGAGGAGGAGGAGGAGGAGGGGAAGAGTTTGGAGGAAGAGGAGGAGGGGACGAGAAAAGGAGGGAAAATAGGAGGAGGAAGAAGACATGGAAGTGGAGGATGAGGAGGGGGAGAGGAAGAGGAGGTTATGAGGAAGAGGAGGAGGGGAAAGGGAGGAGGATGAGGGGAAGAGGAGGAGGAATAAGACCTGGAAGTGGAGAAAGAGGAGGAAGAAGGGAAGAGTTTGGAGGAAGAGGGGGAGGAAGAGGAGGAGGAGAAAAGGAGGAGGGGAAGAGGAGGAGGAGGAGGAGGAAAACATGGAAGTGGAAGAAAAGGAGGAGGGGGAGAGGAGAAAGGAGGAGGAGGAGGAGGAGTAGTGGAAGAGGAGGAAGACATGGAAGTGGAGGAGGGGAAAAGTTTGTAGGAAGAGGAGGAGGGGGAGACAAGGAGGAAGAGGAGGAGGATGAGGAGGAGGGGAAGAGTTTGTAGGAAGAGGAGGAGGGGAGACAAGGAGGAAGAGGAGGAGGGGAAGAGAAGGAAGACATGGAAGTGGAGGAAGATGAGGAAGAAGGGAAGAGTTTGGAGGAAGATGGGGAGGAAGAGGAGGAGGAGAAAAGGAGAAGGAGGAGGAAGAAGACATGGAAGTGGAGGAAGAGGAGGGGGAGAGGAAGATGAGGTTATGAGGAAGAGGAGAAGGGGAAGAGGAAGATGAGGAAAAGGGAGGAGGGGAAGAGGAGGAGGAATAAGACATGGAAGTGGAGGAAGAAGGGAAGAGTTTCGAGGAAGAGGGGGAGGAAGAGGAGGAGGAGAAAAGGAGGAGGAGGAAGAAGACATGGAAGTGGAGGAAGAGGAGGAGGAGGGGAAGAGGAGGAAGACATGGAAGTGGAGGAGGGGAAGAGTTTGTAGGAAGAGAGGGGGAGACAAGGAGGAAGAGGAGAAGGAGGGGAATAGAAGAAGAAGAAGAAGGAGGAGGAGGAAGAGGAGGAGGAGGAAGGGGACAGGAAGCAGTCACCGTCACTGACAGAGACACAGAGAGCGTTTGATTAGCCGTGAGTTATGATAACAATAATGAGACATCAATATTGATGTGTGTATGGTGTCCCCGGAGGGACAGTGATTCGTGATGTTGATTGTTAAACTGATAATCAGGATCCTCCCAGAAGAACATCAGCACATCTTCAGTTATTATTCAGAGCCGCACAACATTATCATGCTGGAAGTCAATAAGCACACTGTATGAAAACACACACACACTCTCTCTCTCACACACACACACACACACACACTCACACACACACACGCACGCACGCACGCACGCACGCACGCACACATTTTTTCTTTCATGGTATGTAAATTATATATATAATAGAATTTTAATTTATTACATCTAAAATAATTATGTATAAATATCTATTAATTAATTTTAGTTTGTTGTAATACTTAAAATGTCATTACACACACACACACACACACACACACACACACACACACACACACACACACACACACGTATAGTGAACTCATTGTCATGTTGAAGAAAGCAGTCTGAGAGGGTTTGAGCTGTGTGAGGACACTGTACACGATGCTCAGTTGGTACTAAAGAGCAAAATATCCCCCGCACATTACACCAGTGGCAGCCTGAATAACATATAATACTGTAAAACATTATATGAATGTAAATAATTATTAGATATATTTATCCAGTGTGTGCATGATGAAAGATGGGAGAGAACCTTTATCAATCTAAACATTTTGTATGTGTGTTTGTTTGCTTTTTTCCCAGGTTTGTCTAATTCAGCTTTTATATTAATTTACATTTACATATATATTTATTTATAACTCAAATTGCCAATTTTAGCCAATTTATTAAAGTCTGGCAGGCGGACGACGAAGAAACTCGACAATCAAACACAAACACAATAAATAAAAGATGGGGTGATGAGAAAACACATGAACGTGAGTCACATTCAAATGAGCCGACAGACACACAGCTCATTACACTCAAGTGTGTGTGTGTGTGTGTGTGTGTGTCCAGCACTGTCAGAGAAACAATCATGCATCACCACAACATTCTCTCATAAAACATCCTCTATTATGAAACACAACATGTTGCATTTTAACTTCAATAACTAACTTTTATATTAATGTCAAAACAAATAACTGAATCATTATACTGTATTAAGTTATCTTTTTCTGTACAAAGGTTTCCTCTCTCATATTTTGATCTTTGTTCCAGACCTTCTGCTATCCATCACTGTTACTCCTAACCCTAACCTACTCATATTTTGAGCCATAAACGCACATCTGAACAAGCAGCTTTCTTGAACCATTTGTCACCACCAGATATTTAACAGATAAATAAAGGCATTTATTTATTATTCATTTATATATTACATTAAAAGGTACAAGTTGTATATTTATTTATTCCTTTTATATTTAAATGAATTTTTATTAATGTTTTTGTATAAATGTTTTCATTTTTTGGTTAATTAAATTGTTAATTTAATTATTTATATTAAAATAAAATATACATAATAATGTGTGTGCATATATATATATATACTTAATTTATTTACAAAATGTTTACATTTAAATTATTTATATATTATTTCTTTCCTTAATGTGTATATTTATATTTATATCAAATTCAAATGTGATAATGTATATGCTTAAAAAATATTGTATATATTTATATAAAAATAACATATATTAGAATTTATATGTGTATATTTATAGTATATATTTATTAATTATATTCGAATCCTAATAATTATACAATTAATGTTTTTATTTATTTATTTATACCAAAATAAAATATAAATAATAATAATAATAATAATTAATATATATATATATTTTATTTTTATTTTATTTTATTTTTTTATTAAAATGTAACCAGTGTACATTATTTATTTATTATTTGTTTATAATAAATTATGCAAATGGATTCAGAGAAAGATAAAAACATAAAATCGGACCAAATGTGTAAGGAGTGAGGACGGTTGTGGCGTGTGTCTCTGTGAGGTCCAGTAGGGTTGGATCTGAACATCGGTCCGTCTCGAGCGGCTTTGATCTCGTTAAACCGCAGACGTGTTTGGCATCATGACGTGACTTAATCAACAGCGTCTCATAAAAGCCACATCAAAGCAGACGTCTCACACTATAACCCACAGTACACCGCAGACCGACACACACACACACACACACACACACAGACACACACACACACACACACACACACACACACACTCGCATCGTTCGGATTCCTTCTCACTGACGCTCCACATCCCAGCTTTTCTCAAAATCTGCAGTGGTATTTGCAGCATTTCCTATTGTTTTGCAGTGAAATTATACCACAGACAACATTCTTCTAACATTGTGACTTTTCTGACTTCAAGAACCACTGTAGGACTCCAGACTAACATTTGAGGACACCAGCAGTAAAGAGGGAGTATGTGTTGTTTAGCCGAGAAACAAAACAACCTTGTAGCCAATCAGCAGTAAGGGGCGTGTCTACTCGTGATAACTCAATAACTTATAAACTTGCCTGTATATAATTACTAAAAACATTACTTTTATTAACTACTTAATTTCTATTCCAGTTTTAGTTATTTTAGCACACAAAGATAAAGTAAAGGAAAATTATGAATGTTGCAGCCGAGTTAATTTTATTTAGGGTGTTTTATTGTAGTTATTTTGTTTCAGTTTTAGCTTTAGTTTCAATAACCCTAATACACACTATTGTTCAACCATAATGTTTTTTTTTATTTTTTAAGAAATAATTTTTATTCAGTAAGGCTGCTCTAAATTGGTCAAAAGTGCCAGTAAAGACATTTATAATGTTACAAAAGATTTTTATTTTAAATGAATGCTGTTCTTTTTAACTTTCTGTTCATCTATGAATCCTGAAAAAGTAAATTTATCACAGTTTCCACAGAAAATATTGTGCAGCACAACTGTGTTCAACATTGATAATAATCAGAAATGTTTCTTGAGCAGTAAATCATCATATTTTCATGATTTCTGAAGATCATGTGACACTGAAGACTGGAGGAATGATGCTGGAAATACAGCGGAGCATCACAGAAATAAATTACACTTTAACACAGATTCACACAGAGAACAGATGATTTACATTACAATAATATTTCACATTTTTACTGCATTTTTGATCAAATAAATGCAGCCTGGGTGAGCCGAGTGTGTTGTTAAAGTCATTAAAGATGACATTTTGTCACAGAGTTATAGCATCAGTCTAGGGCCCCACACACACACACACACACACACACACACACACGCACACACACACACACACACACACACACACACACCTCCATCAGCGCTGTAATAGTTCTGGGTGTCATTATGAGGAACAGGGCGCTGCGGAGAGATACAGCACTGAATACAACGAGCTCATCTTCTTCCCGCCGTGAGGAATGAGCAGGGAATTAAACCAACATTAGCCCTCGTCTGATTCTCTTTGTCTGAGCTGCTTTAATTGAAGAGAACTGCTGTGACCTTCACGACACAATTACATCTCCATCACTGCGATTACACACACGTCACTGCTGCTGTCCCACAATTCCCCTCTGCACCCGACAGTCACATGCATCACAACACTAATGTAACATCAATCAATAAAAGTGCTGTCAAACCATTAATTTCAAAATAAAAGTTTTCGTTTACATGATATATGAGTGTGTACTGTGTTTATTCATTATGTATATATAAATACACACACACATGCATGTGTATATTTAAGAATAATATGTTATGTATACAAGCATATGCATTGTAATTTTATTGTTGTTCTGTAAAATAAAATAAAAATGTATGGAAATAATAATTACTCTACAACAGCTCTGTGTGTTCAAACTGGTGTCTGTAATATATTCTGATGTTTTAAAAGACATGTCTTCTGCTCAACAAGAATGCATTTATTTGTACAGTCAAAGAAATACAATAAAATAAGTAAAATTTTGTGCTTTTTAAAAAAAAAAAATAATGTTAAGTAAATATTTAGTAAATATCGTTGTTTTTTAATTTAATTTTTGGTTTGAAAAGCAAGACAAAACAGTAAAAAGCACATTTTGGCTATCTAATTAATGCAATGGTGAACAAAGTGTCACAATAGGTTTACATGGGGAAAAAACTATTTTTTTGTAAAAGGAATTACAAATTTAAATATTTTCTATTATAAAAAAATAGAATGAATGAATGAATAAATTAATGAATAATTTAATTTAAATGTAACATTTTTATTTAATATAAAATAAATGAATATATATATATATATAAATGAATATATATATATATATATATAAATGAATATATATATATATATATATATATAAATGAATATATATATATATATATATATATATATATATATATATATATATATATATATATATATATAAATGAATATATATATATATATATATATATAAATGAATATATATATATATATATATATATATATATATATATATATATATACACACATACATGCCTAATAAGCAAATAAAAACTATTTACAAGTTTAATTATTTTAAAATGTAACTAATTTAAACATAAAGAAAATAAATTATATATTTCGTTGTTTACATTTTTTTTATAAATTAAAGAAAGTAATACTGTATATACATTAATATTTTAAAATAAATAAATATATGATTAATTACATTTTTTTATTTAATATAAATATTTTAATTATTTGACACTTTCATTTTTATATAAAAGTAAATAAACAAACGTCAAGTCATAAAAATATATACATAATTATTTACATTTTATAATAAATAACCATGTGATTATTTATATTTTAATTTCATATCAAAACTAAATTTATAATGAATACTAAAATAAAATATTTAAATTTTTTATTTTACATTTTAAAAAAAAAATGCATATTAGTAACATTCATATTACATTAGAAACATAACGTGTGATGTATTTCTGTGACGTGTTCCAGCAAAACTTCTGCGTGAGAAAGAGACATGAGACAGAAACAGCAGAAATAGTCTTTGACAGACACAGAGAGACAGACGAAGATCGTTCGAGCTCCTGATGAAGTTTAATGAACTGCTGGAGCTCCAATAAAGCCATTAGACGTCCAGTCGTTCACATTAAAGCAGCTCTCAGAAAAGATGCATCTGATCTGAACGAGCCACAGACGACCGGACGAACAGATTCACTATCAGCTCTCAAAACATGACGTCTGATGTGTTTTTCTACTCAAAATACTATTAATAGAGAAGAAACAGCACAAACACTTCAACAAAACAAGCACAATTACACTCCTGTGAGTGAGTCATTTGATTCAGT
>NC_068403.1:1931669-1939169 GCF_023724105.1 Carassius gibelio | reverse complement strand
TGTAGGTTTAACGTTTAAACATTGTTAACTGTTTTAGTGCATCTATAGATTTTATTTTAGGCAAGTAGTGATGATTTGAGGAGGCTAAATTTATCATACATATATGATTAGCTTACTGTCTGCCGCCGTATACTTTACATACAAAAAAAGTGATTTTTAGAAATTGACTTACAAAAAGGCAAATAAAAAACGAAACAAAATATAATCACTTTGCAATTACATCAAATCTGAATATATTTTAATAGCTGAAACAGTAGTAGGCAATAAGCTGTTTTGGGAGAAGGGGGGATAAAAAACTGTCTCGGGTCGGTAATTCTGATAAGTTGTTGGACACGGTTCTGGCTTGGGCCTAAATTTGAGGCCTGTGCAGGGCTCTAGGGTGAAGGTTTTACAGCACTGCTGTTCTGACATTATAGAGGAACATGATCATAAAGCAAACACACATCATCCATCGCTCTCACACTAATCACATTCAACATGTCAAATCATTTGACATTAAACCCCCCAAGAATCTGAGACTAAAAAACAACATGGTAGAGATGTTAAAACACTTCAATCTTACACTTCTATTTTCCATCTACAAAAGGTTTGCTATGAAATATATCCTACAGTTAAAGTAAAAACATGTATCTGCTGTGGAAGGACACGCATCCAATCCAAACCGTTTGAGATCCCAGACCTGGGAATTATGGGACGGGACTCATATATAAGAGGCAAGTTAGTGTGTAGAGGCCAAATACAGCAGATCCTGTCAATCTGACCATCGGTTTGTGTTTAAAGGCAGATCTCCAGCCCGAGTTCAGCAGGTTTCTGCATGTCTCTAATAATGTTCTGTATCTGTGTGAATGAGGGCCACAGTTTTATCAGACGAAACACAAACTCGTTTGCAGGTCAATATATGAGCATGTGAACTTCATCCCCACAGCTGCTCTTAGTCACTTAGTAGTCAAACACACACTGTATAAAAAAAAAAATAGAGAAAGGGGACCATACTCAAAAATTCAGGCAACTTATCAAGTTAACAACTAGAGACTGTCGACCAGGGCTGTCACTTTTAGTTCGAAAATCGATTGCACAATATATAGGACCAACCAAAAAAAGTTTCGAAAATGAAAATAGGGAATCGATTTTAACCAAATATGTACACTATTAATTTTTTAAAAACAATGAAAGAATTATAAAGAATTCCGAAAGTGCAGTATGCGTTGCGAAAGCTAGAAAGAAAATACCAGCAATTTTACACGCCTATAAGACCCAGTGACGTTGAAAGCAACCTCTTATGCTGCGTTCACACCAAACGCGAATAGAGCATCTGGCACGAATGATTTCAATGTTAAGTCAATGTAAAGACGCGTTTACGCGTGTCTGGAGGTCTCGCGGCACGGTAGACGCAAATCCGCCTCATTTGCGCATCTACTTACAGGAGATTCTGAGTTATGAAAAGGACCATTGCAAGCTGAGAGCAACCGGCTTTTGTGGTGGAAAATTGGCAGTAATACCCCCACCTTGCGCCGCTGTACCTGATTGTCCCTGGGACATCAGTGCGATCGGAGCACGTCTTCTCAACAGCTGGACACATAGTGAATAAAAAAACGCCCTACTTTGGACCCTGAAAATGTTGATCGACTTGTTTTTCTGTCCAATAAATTTGTATTAGCTGGCTAGTGCCGCCTAGCCTAAGTGTCGTTTACGTTCAATAAAAATAAAAATAAAAACACACATTGCCTGTTTCTCAAGTCCATTTAAAGTTAAATTTTTTGAACAGTTGTTTGAAATGGATTGAATCATTAATTAAAATAATCTTGGATATTTTTGAATTGAATAAATCATAAATGAAGCCGGGTTGAAGCCTGCAGTGATGTTTTTCTTTTGTCATGGCAGCCGTCCCCTCTGCATATATATTTTTTCGAGAATGTTTCACTCCTGTTGCTGTGTGTTATTCTTCACGAAACTTCATGCCAATAAAATATAAATATTGCTGACTTGTGCGTTTTTGAAACTAAATCAGAACTAAAATTTTATTTATAATGCAGGATTATCAAATGCTACAAAACCTTTAATAATTTATAAATTTTGTAGCACTTATTACATGTTACTGTATTAAGCGCTTTAGAAATAAATGTGACTTCATGACATTAAATGCAAGTGTAGCGCAATGCAAACATTAATTCGCAATGCATTTAAAGTACGTTGTACGCTGTCACAAGGAATTAGCTTAATCTGTCCTCTTATAGTTGGTTTGCAGTTTCTTGCATTCTGAGTTTATGTAGTAAATTAATATGCATTTTCCATCATATCTGAATAACACTGGAAATCTAAAGGAAACTATCGCCCCCTAGAGTTTGGAGGTTGGTTACTGATACTGACGTACTTGATTCTGTCACACTCAGATTTTCATTCATCCCTGACATTTAAAGGACAAATAAGAAACAGTTAATAAGCTCTAAAACTTTTGCGTTTCAGCACAAATCTCCAGCGAGACGCCGCGCTTCAAACCTGCAATGCCTTTAATTTACTTTTCTCTTACAAATTGGTTTCTCGGTCCCTCTGTGCTCAAGAACCCCAACAAACTCTCTTTGTGTGAGATTCCGTATGGAAATAAGCCAGATTCTGGCTTTCCGAAAGAGCAAAAGAGTTTTAATAAGCAATTAAAACCTTCAATAGGAGCTCCTAATTAAAGGCATGTTAAACAAACAGTTATGAATACAGAAGAAATATTGACAATGGTTTAGGTGCCGCAAGCTCACCAGGGAAAACCTGAGCTTATTAGAAAGCATGAAATTAATTTCACATCGGTCTGAGAGAAATCCCTCGTGTGTCGCTATAATGAATGGACGCATTCTTTTAAGACGAGAACACCAGTGAGAAATGACAAGCAGTTCCTCAATTATACCTGAGCAAATCCACTTACATCTGTGTATATGTATATATATTTATATTTAACAAATATATAAATGTGTGTGTGTGTGTGTGTGTGTACATATATATATATATATATATATATATATATATATATATATATAAATATTTTGTTTTGATACACTGAATAATATAAAATGTTTGAGGTCAGTATTTTTTTTTCTTTAAAAAAAAAAAGAAATTAATATTTTTATTTAGCAATGATGTGATACAGTGTGGGGGGGGCTTAGTAAAAACTTACATTTTTAGAAAATTATTACATTTCTATTGAATATATGCAGTGTACTTGTATATGTATATTTATAAAACAATTTAAATAAAATGTTATCAATATTAAACTAAGTTTGTTTGCTTTTTGTGTGCTTCATGTGCAATTAAAAAAATAAAAAAAATTCTGATCAGACACAATATGGTTTTAGTCGAAAACGTTTTCGACTCTTTTACAAAAAGCTCTTAATGAGACGCTGTGCTTTAATGCAATAACACAAAGCAGCTACCAGAAGACTTATTGCATTCATAGAGGGATGTTTGTCCTTCATTAAATCAGCTCTTTCAGTCTCACAGAGGATCAGAAGTTTGTGGGATGAAATATCGAGCTGCGATTCTCCAGATAACAACAGTAAATACAGCATATGATTCATTCGCTGGGAATGCGTGCGATCCAAGCCAAGAACGCCAACGCCTCGTATTGAGAAATCATCCGCAGATAAGAAAGGATTCCCTCGACTCGCCTCGATAAGAGAAGTGTGAACGTCTCTTGTGTTCTGGGAGGTTTGGCAGTGTTTTGGTTATTTATCACGACACATGGATCTGGTTACGATACACAGCCACACATTCATCAAACACGCCCGAGTGCCTTCAGCATGTCAAACGCTTGTGTAATTTGGCAGCATTTCGTGCATATTTCATTTCTTCGTTAGGACGCATTCTGAAATTCAGTGATTCACGATATCATGGGATCGAACATCCTCCCGTCTAATATAGATCGGTCGTTTAGTATGATTGAGTTCAGAGAACGTTTGAATCAATTTTTTCTTTGGCATCGTCGGACGAGGCGTTCATCAGTCATATAGAGTTTTGATTAGTATTCATGAATTGTTTAACTGCATTGCACTCAATTCCATTACAGTCCTCGGCTCTTAATGAAAGCAGAGAGACTCATTCGCTGTTGAAATGAACAGAATGGATTTGATTTTGAAGGGGATCGTGACTCTAGATACTAATGTCCTAAAATGAAAAAATATGTAAAAATATTTATCTACAAAACTTTAGTCAAAATTTTATTATGTTTACAATATTATACTCATGTAATACATAAGTGTTCTCACCTGGAAGAGATGCAGAACATATTTAAAAAAAAAATATTTTAATAAATGACGATTTTAGTAAGAGAGCAAAACTATTTTCAAATGCTTTAAGAACCTCAAAAAAAGATTTTTACATGCATTTTTTATATTTAAATATATATATATATATATATATATATATATATATATATATATATATATATATATATATATATATATATATTAAAACACGTGTGTGTTTGTGTAAATAAATAATAATATAAATAATAAAATTTACAGAAACTACAAGTAATAAATATTTTATACTAATATAAATTCATACAATTTTACAAGTGAATTTGACACTGAAGGGTACTCCACACAAAGCATTTCATATCTCTTAAAAATTCATTAATTAATGAGGTTTATTTTGACCGTCTTGAAGCATGCATGTGTAAAGTTATTGCTTTTTTTTTTTTTTTTTTTTTTACAAATATTACTTTAAAAAGTGATCTATTTGTCATGTTTCAATGGTTCATCCAAAGGCGTACATATTCATGTTTAACAACAAAATTCAGTCCCAAAAATATGTGAGATATAGCTAAAAGGAATATTTTAATATATATATATATATATATATATATATATATATATATATATATATATATATATATATATATATATATATATATATATATATATATATAGCTTCACTTAGTTGTACAGAAAGTATTTTTGACACTAATATGTAGTTCTCAAACATACCAGGGTCAAAATGACTCCAACACGAAACATGTTATATTTCTTAAATAAATACATATAAAAAAATTTGGGGAAAAAATGGCATGTATTTTGAGGTTCTTAAAGCATATGCAAAGTTTTGTTCACATACTAAACTCTGTGCATTTTTTAAAAATCCTCTATGCATCTCTTCCAGGTGAAACACCCATGTGTTATGAGCTGAAGTGATGAAGAAAAAGCAGTCCGTCTCTCTGAATGCATTAAGTTTTAAGAAGCGTTTACCTTATTACATTAGCTGTTTGCTTAGCAGAGCCTCTCATTCAGAGCGACTCAAACAGCTTTCACACTCGAGCCGTTTATACAGCTGGAGAAACCCAGCTAAGTGCCGCTCTCCAGGGCTTCCATCGGGAAACACACAGCACTCACGCTCCAAAAGCATCCTTCATTTAGTCGCGGTGCAAATCAAAACATCAGAGCGAGGAAAGGATGGGCTGATCCAGTGGTGAGGGTCAATGAGAACAGCACAGTCTGAGAGCTAGAGCTTCATCCAAACTAAACCCTGAATCAAGACGATCAGAAGCACCAGACATCACTCTACATTAACAAACACATCCGAACGTTTATTCCCACCGATTTTCTCACACGTCCTCATCTCCACTTTCAGACCTCTATCGTTTGCTTTGTTCTGAAACCGAGACTGAAATTGTTACAATGTTGCAGTTTCTATTTTGTTCAGTTCACTTTTCAAAAACTAATTTTTAAATGTAACGAAATGTGTTTATGCAAATCACATGTAGGTAAAACTGTCAATGTAAAATATAAATAAATAAGAACAGGAATTCAACTGTATTATCTATATCAATGCTGGGAAACTATTAACATTTTTAATCGCGATTAATCGCATTATTGTATGCGATTAATCGCAATTAATTACATTGTTGCACAAAACTAATAATGCATTCAAAAGTAGAGTAAAGTACTGCTATATGAAAAAAAGTATATATATATATATATATACTAATAAAAGTTAACACGATATTTTAAGTCAACAGTACTTAAGGTTATGCAAACTTAAAATCAACACACTACTTTATTTAGAAATTGTATTATATTATTATAAATTATATATATATAGGGCCCTATCTTGCACCCAGCGCAATTGACTTTGTATACCGACGCATGTGTCATTCCTATTTTGCACCCACGCAAAGCGCGCTTTTCCCTCCACAGAAGCACGTCGCTAAACTTGTGAATGAACTTGCGCTCCCTGTGCGGTTCAGCGCAAAAAAGGAGGCGTGTTCCGGCGCAAACAATCCCTGGTGCTATTTTGATGTTCCATTAAACAATTGCGCCACTGACCAGAAAAAACCTAGTCTAAAGTCAGTGGCGCGTTGTTCATTATGCTATTTTAAGGGTGCATGCTTGACCATAATGTATAGCGTGCACAACGCGCATACACTTTGCTCATGTAATCTACACAGATGCAACAGTTATTTTTGCAAATCATAAATTGTTACACTAAAAAAATATTAACACATGAGATGACGGAAATCATTGTGGTGTGCCACGAAGATGTGAAAAAATAGGCATAAATCTAGCTTACAAATTATTCAGGCTAATTGTAGTAATTAAGGATCAGACCTGTTTGCCCAATAGTGGCAAGACATATATTTATATAAGGACATCTGACAAATTGGTTTGTCCGTCAAGAATCAGGAAAAAAAAATCGATGAAACAATTGTGGCTATTTCCTCCCACGCCTGTTTAACCGACGCTATTTTGGGTGGGTTTCTCCCATCGCCATACAACACAACTTCTCTGTCTTTCACTGCTCTTACAAGAACATCAGTCTCCTCGGCTGTGAACCGCTCCTGGCGTGCGCCTGGTAAATACGCCATAATAATAGCAATCCATAATGGAACTTGCGCACCTGCTTTTATAAAGGGAATGTTGGATGACGCTCTGATTGGTTTATTTCACGTTACGCCCTTGGCGCTTTGACACTTGCGTTTCAAATCGTTAAAACAGGGCCCATAAAGTATTATATACATATTTACTACATAAAGATTTACATCTATGTAAATTATTATTTTTAAATATTACATAATATTCTCAACAGTTAGGACTCCAAAGCAATATTTTATATTTATTTATTTTTTCTTTACAGAGTAAGGAAGGTCCTTGTATTAAAATAGATTAAAATGAGTCCAAAGCAGAAGAGTCCAATATCAGGTGTCATAAAGCCTGGTGTGATCCAGGACTGGTTGAGCGTCAGCGCTCATGAATCCAGTGTTATAAAAGTCAAATTAATCAGTGTAAATTACAGCATGTTCTCAGCCTGACCTACAGAACTTCACCGACCCAAACCTGTAATCAATCAGTGCTTCATGAAGGGTCAGGGGTGAGAATCCTCAGCTCCAATAAATCCAGAAATCATAAAACAATGGCACTGTATCTAGGGCGGACTGTAAATTCAATATTGTGTTAACGCCTGCGGCGGCTGTAAATCCATACGTTACAGCAGAAATATCAACATCATCCTCACATTCTCCAG
>NC_068403.1:1921669-1929169 GCF_023724105.1 Carassius gibelio | reverse complement strand
ACATTAAACAGCACAAAAATCTCATAAATCTGCTCTCTCCTGAAACTGAAAACTCACACTATTTTTTTTCCATGCATGTTAGTTATTTTAGAATCACTGAAACATTTTTATTAATATTTTGAAATGACGAAACCATTTATTTCATATTTTCTGTTTTCACTTTCATTTAAGTTAGTTTCAGTAATTTTGTTTTCGTCATTTTTATAATTTTTACTATATTTCTATATCATTTTTATTAATTTGTATTTATTACTATACTGTTTTTATTAAAATGTTTAAATTAATTTATATATAATATATACAATTTTTATTTTTTGTTATTGTCTACAAAGTTATAAAATTGTATTTCTTAGTTTTATTAGTTTAGTGCACAGTGTGTTCTTGCATATGTAATGAACACTGTTAATAATAATAATAACAATAATTATTATTATTTTAGTTTATTTGTTTTTAGTTACTTTATTACTGTATTTCTTCAAAATAAAATATTTTTCTTCATATATATATATATATATATATATATATATATATATATTAGTGCTGTCAATCGATTAAAAAAAATTAACTAATTAATCGCACAATTTTTTTAAATTAATCGCGATTAATCGCGATTAATCGCAATTAAAAGACTGAAACTTTTTGGATATGTAAATGTAAAATGTAAATAATTAATGTAAACTCAAGACAAAGAAACTATTTAAATTCAAAATATGATTGTTTATTGGAATTTTTGTTTAACTTGTAACACAGATTTTCTCATGTAAACAACATACCTGCAATAAACCATCAATATCCTCCAAATTAACTGTTGGCTTGAAAGCCATATTTATTACAGAAATAAAAACACAGGCATGTAAGTACCATTTGAATTTCAAAACAATCAATGCCAATAAAAAACAAAAATGATTTCCATGTTGAATTCTAAGTGGACTGCAAAAAAAATCCAAAGTATAGTCATTGCCAGTGCTTTAAGTGAGCCGATACGCTCTTTGGACATCTGTTTTAATAGAGGTTTTAATCTTTTACCTGCACTGCCGATTTTCAGAGCGCCCTTCACAATGCAAGCTTCCTAATTCATCCCACCCAGAGCAGAAACTACATTACCCTTTCACCCTTCAGTTATACAAGTGAATAGCGCATGTGTCGCTTTTCCCACTGTTAAGTGTCAACAACTCAACGTGGCCGGAGAAGGTGTGTGAAACTCGTTGTGAGTTATACTAAAGCAAAATCTTGAGTATTTATTGTCTGATAAACATTAAAAACTGTCTGCGGAGGTTGAGTCGTCCTGCAGCCCCCGCTGGCTGCTCATTGGCTGCAGCATCTTTTTTCTAAGTTCTAAAAAAATACCGTAGACGGCAAGGCACAAATTTAGATATTCATTTATCTAATTAATCTATAGCCTATGCACAAAGACAATATGATCTTTTCGTCCCCTTTTTGTTTTAAAGCTTGATGAAGAGAGAGAGCGCAAGTTGCTGCAGCTGAGGAGGACAGTGATGCACGCGCACAGGAGTGATTGACAGTTTGCGGCACTGTGTACAAAAAATACTCCGCTACACAATTATTTCGTTATTTTAATGTTGCTGTTTCTTGTGGCAGACTGAATGAAGAGTAATGTTTCTTGTGGCAGACTGAAGAGTAATCCGGCAGAGTTTTATACTGAAACTTTCCGTCTAAAAGTCCTTCCTTGGTCTTATCCATATTTCTTTGCACGTTGAACACACATAGGCCACAACTGGAAATAAAAAAAAACTGCAACCGCGTTAATTGCGTTATTTTTTTTTTAACGCGTTAAATATTTCAAATTAATCGAATGCGTTAACGCGCTAATTTTGACAGCACTAATATATATATATATATATATATATATATATATATATATATATATATATATATATATATATATATATAGATAGATAGATAGATAGATAGATAGATAGATAGATATAGATATAAAACGTACATTACTAATAGCTTAACTATAATGTAAACAATTAATTAATGCATGGTTCTTTTTTAATGTTCTGACTTAAGATTTGCATAAAAAAAGATAAACAGAAATATTATGAAAAAACGAATACAATTAAAAACTATAATAGTCACTAAAATCGAATTAAACGAATCTGGTCATTACGTTTTCCTCCGTTTAAGAGAGCCGTATAAAAATTAAAATAAGATCAAATTAGGCAAAAACATATTAAGACATATTAAAATGACTAAAACCAAAATTAAAAAAAATGTAAACTAAATAAAAAATGATTATAAAATGAATAAAAATTAAAGCACATTAAAGGGTTAATTCACCCAAAAATGTAAATTCTGTGATTAATCATTCACCCTCATGTCGTTCTAAACCCAGAAGACCTTTGAACATCCTCAGAACACAAATTAACAGAGATATTTGTTAAAAATAATTAAACGACAGAATTATCATTTTTGGGGTGAACTAACCCTTTAAAATAAATTAATACATTGAAAATGAAAACTATCTCAAGTATCTAGTATCTCAATGACATTAAATAACTTATGATGGGTAGAGAAGCAGCTAAACGAGACCCAGCACGGTTTCCAAACACTTGATCATATAAACCATCAGCGTTAGAAGATGAAACTAAAGCAATCCGCTCACAAAGTTTCCTCAGTTTGAGAGAGTCACCGTCTCACATCAGATCTCTTCAGGGCTTTATAAATATAACCCACACCTGAGAACGGCCTGAAGCTTTGATGATCTGAATAAAAACTGTCCCTCTGGTGGAGAAGCCACTAAGTGAAATGGAAATGTGTGTCCAAGGAGAGACGGAGCTGGGACTTCATTTAAATAACTATTGCCAGCAGCTGAATTGTATAATGTAATGATATCTTTAGAAACTCTCGCTGCTGCAGAACTAGAGTCAGCCGTCACAGTCCTGAAGAAAGTTTAGATAGAGATTCGCTTCAGGAACCAGCAACTCAAAACACATCAACTGAATCAGCTACAGAACACTGACAAATGATTCATTTGAACTGAATCTTTAAAATGATTCATGCGTAAATGACTCACGCAGTCTGAAGCACACCAAACTTCTTATGCATGGAATGCCTGGAAGACCTTTAATATTAACTTAAACTAAAATGATCAAAAATCCTCTTGACCAGTTGAAATAAGGAGAAATAAAATACAAATATTAGATGAAAAACTTAAAATGGAAAATTTAACTAAACTTCAATTGAAAACAGAAAATATAAAAATACAAATTAATAAAAAATATTCAATACTTTATAAAAATATATTTTTTAAACAAATAAAAAAAAAATTACTTAAAACCTTAAAGCACTAAAACTAAATTAGAATGTTTAAATATAAATTTTACAAAAACAAATACAAAAACATATATAAAAAGAAAAAAAGCACATCAAATAAATGATGTGCTTTTCAGCAGTTTTCAACAGATATAACAATATTATATTATATTATATTATATTATATTATATTATATTATATTATATTATATTATATATTATATTATATTATATTATATTATATTATATATTATATTATATTATATTATATCAAATGAGATTATATTAGATAACAACAAACATTACAACATTTGGACTGAGTTATAATGTTTAATATTCAACATTATAATTAAATATTATATAATGATAAAATCAATATATAGATGACAGAAGCATGTTGGATATAATTTGACAGAATTTTAGGTTAGTTTGTGTCTCCAGAAGACGCCGGTGAGGACAAATTGGGCCAAAAAAGAATATCATAGTTTCCATGCAGGCAATTACTGCTGCGCCGGTGAGCTGAGGATAACTTTCTCTCATTAGCATGCTAATGTGCAAACAGCAGGGTGTGCTGGATCTTCAACATTTCATGATTCACCTCATTACACAATAATGAGATTTTAAAGTGAAGGCAAAATAAAAAAATAACTTGTCTTTGTGAAGTTGAATCAAAGCGGCTCATTAGCAGGTGAGTCGATTCAGACGTAGCGATTCACTCGTACATCTCTTACCCGGGTGAGGTGAATTACGCCCTGAGACGTCACAGAGCAGCCCATGAAGCCCACAAACTGCAGATCTGGACAGTTCTCTGCAAACGCCTGCACCGACTTATCAGTCACCTAAGAAACACAGAGGAATAAACACACGTCAAAACACAGACACGATCTCCTCAACATTGCATGCATTATGTTTTCCCTGTAACTTAGACTTGGAGCAGTGCTGGCAACACAGGGGATGTCAAACGAGCGAAAGAGCAAACAAACAAACGAATGCATGAATGTTCAAACGCACGAACGAATGAATGAACGAACGAACGCACGCACGCACGAATGCATGAATTTATGAATGCATGAATAAATTAAATTATTGATTGCATGCATGAGCGAATGAAGTACGAATGAATGCATTAAATTAATGAATAAACAAATGAATGAATGAATGAATGCATTAACAAATTAATGAATGCATGCATGAACGAACGAACGAATGAATGAATGAACGAATGAATGAATGCATTGATAAATTAATGAATGAATGCATGCATGAATGCATGCATGAATGAACGAATGAATGAATGCATGCATGGACGAATGAATGAATTAACAAATCAATGCATGAATCAATAAATAAATCAATAAATTAATGAATAAATTAATGAATTATTGATTGCATGCATGAGCGAATGAAGTACGAATGAATGCATTAAATTAATGAATGAACAAACGAATGAATGAATGCATTAACAAATTAATGAATGCATGCATGAACGAATGAATGAATGCATGAGCAAATGAATGAACGCATGCATGAACGAATGAAAGACTTAATGAATGCATTGATAAATTAATGAATGAATGCATGCATGAATGAACGAATGAATGAATGAATGAATGAATTAACAAATCAATGCATGAATCAATAAATAAATCAATAAATTAATGAATGAATGCATGCATGAATGAATGAGTGAATGCATGCATGCATGGATGAATGAATGAATTAACAAATCAATGCATGAATCAATAAATAAATCAATAAATTAATGAATAAATTAATGAATGAATGAGAGAATGAATGCATCCATCTATGCATCCATGCACAAATGAATGAACAAACTTTTATATATTATATATGTATACAGAAAAAAGCCCTAATTTCAAACAACCAATACAGGAGACGTAGAACGAGTGAACAAACAAACAAATGAATGAATAAAATTTTATATTATATTATATATATATATATATATATATATATATATATATATATATATATATATATATATATATATATATATATATAACATATCAGATGAAAAATTTGTAAATAACAGATTAAGTCAAATGATACGCACACACAGCTTAAATAAATAAAGTTTAAAATAATTACAAGATTAAAAAATTCAAAACTTACACAGAAATAAAAAAATGCTTGAAATATTAATATTACAAAAAATAAAGCTAAATATAAAGCAAACATAGAAAACAATCTATAAAAATAAAACATGACAAAATCCTATTTTTTCTTTTGGTGTTTAGAGTTTAGAGCACATTTAGTTTGATCCGTTGTATTTATCTTTACAACATGTTCCTGTGGCTCAGTGGTAGAGCACAACATTAGGGAACACATACAGGTTTAAAAACAAAAAATGAATTTTAGAACTATATAATCATTGTGCATAACATAATATAATATACTAATAGAATAGAATATTGTACTGATTGATTAAACACATATAAGAACTTTAATGGAAATTTTTTATCTTGCATCCAATCAGCTTGTCTCCTCACTTTGACCTCTGACCTTCTGCAAAAGCAAGATGATACAGATCAGACTGAATCTGTGCTGATGCGACTAACGGCTGAACAAACTCAGCAAGAGAAGCATCCTCTCCGTCAGCCGGCAGGGTCAGAGGTCAAGTGCTGCCCGTCACATTCACCTGAGCACTTTCCCCCTCTGCTTTATTTACACAGACTGGTGTTTGAGTCCATACATCACACGGCTTCTGCTGCCTGTATCTTACAGGTCATCTGAGCGAACGAGAGAAAGACCAGCGGCTCATTCATCTCAAGACATCAGGAGAACGTGCAGCTTCTAGAAGATCTCAGTGACCTCTGGAGGACATCCATCCATCTCTCCAGCCCTGACTCTACAAACACACGCAGGACTGGATATCCACACAGACTTCACCATTCAGACCCAGTTGCATTCACATGCATGCAATTCCATTGGTGCATAGTCTTTATGACACATTTATTAGTATATTGTGATGTTTTGCATTACTGTAAATGAGAATTACAGGGAAAGGTGTTAATATAATACAAAACAATGCAAAAAAAAAAAAAAAAAAAACATTTTAGCCTTTAGGTTTTTTATATCCATGCTTCATGAATATTTCACCAGTTAAACAAATAAAATGCATTACATAAATTACTTTTTTCTTTTTATTATAGCAAAAAGACTTTGATTGGAATGTGTTTTGTCATGAAAAGTATGCAAAAAATGGCAATGCAAACCTAATGTTATTTCTATTATTTTATTGCATTTTTTTTTTAATCACCACTACTATTATTTATTATTTTCTTACAATTTTCATTATGATTCATCTAAATCAGCATAAATTATTAAATCACATACTGCATTGTTATATGCATGGTGAATAAATATTTGGCCAATAAATAAATAAATAAATAAATAAGAATTTTGCAGATCATTGATGCATTACATTCATTAATTTATTTATTTTATGTTGTTTATTTATTTGCATTATGGCAACAAGAATTGGTAGGAAGTGTGTTTTATCCTGATGGAAATTATGCAAAAAGAATCTAAATGATAAATGATCCTTAACGCTACAAATAAACACTACAATATATATATTTGTTTATGCAACCTATAATTTCTTATTTCTTTTGATCTTGGGCTGACATAGTTTAATATTGTGCATGTATTTATCATAATGCTCCATTCTAGAGTTATTTTTTCTAGCTGACTATCAACTTTATAGACATTGAATGTGATATCTGAGGTAAAACATTGCTGTAAGCTGAAACATTGTTTCATATCACAAGTAAAAATGCACAACGACTATTGTGATTATTGGACAGGAAGTGCCACATTATAGCAACGTTTGGTTACGTTTGGTTTCTGCATCGAGATTGATTCTTTGGATGTAGGAGTGGAGCTCAGAGTGTTTGGCAGCTCGTCGTCTTCTCTTTACCACGGTGAACTCAGTAAAGCAGCAGTGGGTCTGGATGTGGTCAGTAATGTGGACGCAGCTCTGGACGCTGAACTGGGCTCAGAACAGAGACGTGAACAAAGGCCAGTGTTCAGCGAGTCACAGCGGACACAGCCATAATTCATTCACTTTAACTGTTCACGCACCTTTATTTCCACTCATCAACATTCCTAAATCATGACAATCATCATTTATTTGAGACTGAATGATTGGAAACATGTTCAGGTCGTATTTCACCCCAACAAGCAAAAGGAAAGCACAAA